>NW_016165229.1:15088-28380 GCF_001687245.7 Rhagoletis zephyria | reverse complement strand
TTTTAGGCGCATGTATAAAATGGTATTGGAAATAGCAGTAGCTGTAGCAAAGGAATAGAGGGAAAGAACATGAGTGTCCTAGTAATTCACAAATTTCACGAAAATATTTTAACTTTTCACATTTTGCTAAATTGGTTTTGCAGACGTCTTACTCCGAGCTTTCAATAGAAACTTTAATGAACATAGTATTTTTCAAAATTACCAAAAAATTACAACANACAAGTACTTGCAGATACTGCTGTGAAGAAGAAGAGTCTGTGGAACCCTTAATCACGAACTGTGAAGCACTAGGCCACAGCCGACACAAACTCTTGGTTCATACCTACTGGAAGATTAAGACCTTCAAAGGCTCCCGCCGAAGAAGCTGGTTCGATTCCTCAGCATACTATATACATAAGTACGAAGGGGCGCACAATAGATCATGTTGTTCGCAATGTACCAAGGCCATAGCCTATTCCGTACAACCATTACCATTACCATCACTCCCTAAACTTAACTCAATTATTTTTTAATTATTTCTTCTGATCTTATGGCACTTTATAGTCCCTCCGCCTCTCTCTATCTATCTCTTTCTCCCTCTCTCCCTCGCTCTCTCTCCCTCACCTGCAGTATGCAAAATTTTTGTTGCTAAACTTCTCTAAATGAAAAGCAGAGGGGCCTTAAAGTATACAACATGGAAAAGTAACAGATGCAATGAGTAATCATGTAAAATGTTGCATGTTGTTAGGCGCGCCTGCTATTTTGTTGAAAAAATCGCATTCCGAAAAAAATTCACTTACTTCATTCCAACATGTAAATAAATTCGCATAAAAAAGAAAATTGGGTAAAAGAACGCCAAATTTGCACTCGTTTAATTATAAAATGATGCAATATACTTTTAGGCGCATGTATAAAATGGTATTGGAAATAGCAGTAGCTGTAGCAAAGGAATAGAGGGAAAGAACATGAGTGTCCTAGTAATTCACAAATTTCACGAAAATATTTTAACTTTTCACATTTTGCTAAATTTGTTTTGCAGACGTCTTACTCCGAGCTTTCAATAGAAACTTTAATGAACATAGTATTTTTCAAAATTACCAAAAAATTACAACAGGGCAACAGTATACTGATTTTATGGGCTGTAAAGCAAGCCAATTAAATCTCAAGTTATTACCTACATAGCTCACTATCAAGCATCATTAACTTACGCGCATTTCCCGGTACTTAAATTTGATTGCATACTTTTAGGCGAAAAAGGTTAAGGTAAATCGCAAAACGTATGTGTGATGATTGTCACATGCCCTCACATCTCTCTCCCCCCTCAAAAAAAAAAAAAAACAAAGCTCGTTAGTCACATAATATAAGCAAATTTTAAAACTCCAAAGTAATGAAGTAATATCCGCATAATTTCCTTTTAATTTGGCCATAACAAACAGAAAACAATGCGGCTCAAAAAAGTATGCAAATACCCTAAGGTATAACGAATACAATTTATACAAACTACATATTGGAATGATGCCAGTTTTCCAGTATTTTATGCATTAAATTGTGATTTATGAATGACATATACCATTCAAATGCTCAGACAGATGATACTCGTACCAGCGTAGGCGCCTAGATGTATGCTTCTTAGTTGAAAAACAATACGCGCGCGTAGTTTAGGCAACAATACGGCAATTACTATTTTATTCTTATTTTTTAAGCAAACATGACGTGCGGAAAAAATCGTGAAAAATTAACTGTATACAATCACTCACGGACGAGGTTAAATAGGCAAACACACAATTGAGGTCACAATGTATGTATAAAACATATTTACATATGTATGTATGTCTAAATAGCGGTAAACCGTATTTATAAATATTTCACGAAGCTCTCTTTAACGGGATTAATTGTATAAGCACTTAAAAGCGTTGAGTATTGAGTTCTTTCAGCGCCAGCCTAGCCTAAGGCCAGTGAACTAACAGGATCGGTTAACACAATGCTCTTGTCTAACTAATACAAATAAAACGATTTATTTTACTAGAGAATTATGTATGGAGCTTTGTCGAAGGCAAGAACAGCTCAGCTCATTATTCTCACAAAATCCTGATACCTGCGCCAAAGCTAACGAATCACAAATTTGGCTTAGTTGGCTCTAACATAACGTCTGCGCTTACATAACTACTTATGTGGAAGTGCGCTTGTACGAACTGTTGTATGTATATGACTAAGCTTTCCCAACGCGATCTTCCACAAATATTTCCATTACACTTTTACATTAGTTTTTCATACCAACTAACGAATACGACCTTGACACATTGTGAAGTTTTTTTTCACGCAATTGTAAATATTTGATGATGGTATGTACTTGTGTAAATATGTATGCATGCGCAGATAAATAATATATGTATGTACACAGTAACTAACATTTTCTAACTTTGTAAATAATATATGGGTGTGTATTTTTGCTCTGCTCTCATATAAGGGACCAGTACCGATAAAATTCGTCGATTTTATCCTTTCAAAGTAGTCCCCTATGACTTTGAGAGGGTGTCAAGCTAAGTTGAGACATCAGCGCTGAGTGTTTAGTATCCTCAATGGCTGTGTGATATGCAAATGATTCTTGAGTTTGATCCTAAAGATCACAAACGCCGTAGGACTCCATAGGGTTAAGCCGCACTAGGCCTTAATTACTACTGATAGTTTTTAGAATTTCTGTCTGTCTGTCTGTACGTTTGTACGCAAATCACTCAAAAACGAATGCATGGAATTGAATGCAGTTTCCACCGATGTATTGCTAGAGCTCTAACTTAAAATATAGAAAGAAAATGAGTACAGAGTTGCCACCTGTTTGAAAATTGCAGTTTAAGTAAATTCATAAAATAAAGTAAATATATCAATATGGCCGTCAAATGAAAGAGGTTTGAGAAGGCTTGCAGCCGAAAATATTTTTGTGGAGGTTGCCACATTTTTGAAAATATTAATTTAATTAAATTGTTAAGATAAATTAAATGTTGCAGTATGGGTATCAAACTGAAGAAGTTTTTTCTAAAGTTTACTTCCGAAAATATATTTGTAATTGTATTCAATTAAATTGATAAAATAAATGAAATATTACAATACGGATATCAAACAACACAAAAATACTTTAAAGGCGCAATGAAGCACGCCGTGTATTTGCTAGTATGTAGGGCTAGGAAATAATTTTAATTTAATAATTTTCCGTGTTAAAGTTTGATTTTTTTTTTTTTCTTTCACAATATGTGTATTTATTATATATAGCAAAACGTACAAAAATTTATACTACTAAAAAAGAAAATATTAACTGCAGGGAGAACACTCCTAATGCTCATACATACATACATACATATGTGCACAGCTTATATTAGACATATCCCACTGCCTTTGACAGGAAAACTTTGCCTTCATACCGCACCGCAGCTGAATTGCAGCTACAAAAATAACGCACAAGCATAAATGCGTGGAATATCAAAATAAGGTATTCATTAATAAAAAAAATGCACTCAAATTTTTCATAGAAATGCATGCGCATACATACATATGTACATGCATGTACCTTATACTATGTACTATATAGGCGTATATGAATAAACTAAGAGATATTTAAAATGCATGGCGTGCTATCAGCTGCGTTTTTAACGCGCCCAGCTGCATAAAAAAAAAAAAATAATAATATTTGATGCTTACACATTTGGCTACGTGTTTGGCCGAGTTTCTTCTTCAGTTTGCGGTGTGCGGCCACTGCATACAAACTCCATGCATACATACATACATATATACCAAATACCGAGTACATAAATACTTGGCGGTTGAGGTTGCGTATACGACATGTGCCTTGATAAGCGTGATACTAGTATAAGGAAATGAGGAATTTCGCATTACACACAGGTATGTGAATGATGCTGTGTCTGTGAGTGACTGGTGTACAAAGCGTGCAATTTAGATCACTTTCATAATTCAACATAAATATTCATAGCAAATAGCAACAAGAAACACTGAAGAGAAGCGTTCTAGCAGGCGGAAACTCACTCTCGCCCGGTAAAGAACTGCTGCCTAACATACACAAGAATAGTAAAGTACTTGAATAAATATGTTTGTATGTTGCACTGGTATGTTGAAGTGAGAGTGGCCTTAGCCAACATTTTGCACCGCACTGCATTACAGTTACTTCATGGTGAAGTATGAAGTATGTACATATGTACATTTGCTGCACTTTTGCTTTTGCGGCAAAGCCGAAACCCTCTTACACAGTTCTTTTTGCGTCACATGTAGCGGTGATGGCCTTTCACACGCGCACGAAATTCTGCTAATGCAGTAGCTGTGATTTGTTGAATACACCCCTACAATCGCAGGCATTTCTTGTGCGGATATGCATTTGTTTACTTTGAAAATCCACTTCATAAACAAAACACTAACTAACACACCGCGTATGCGTTTTTTCACCACCCACTACCCTATGACCACGCCAATGCACACAGGACGCTGCCTTAATGGAATTCTGTTGCCAGCCACATGTGCCACAACTAAGTCCAAAACACACCTTGTTGTTTGTGTATGGAACTACATATGTATGTATGCGATTTCATATTACATATTCCGAGTCTTGCTTACTTTTTACTGCACTGTTGGCATTGGCGACTGCTTAGTGCGGACATTTGCGTGGGTGCGTGGTAAGCCGATGCCACACTGTTGCATGTTGCACAACAAATACTTAATGTGAATGTGAGTGGGCTCCTTAAATGAATGTATGTATGTATGTATGTGCACAAATATTGCTACAGTTAGCATCGGAGTGCCTAAGCTGGTGTATTTGGTTTATTTTTAGGTTACTTTATTCGAAGGTCGTACGCAAGCTCTTTGGTGTGTGCGTGGAAATCGTGCGTGCACTTGTGCAGAACGTATAAAAATAGCTGGAAATTTTGCAATGCAATGCGATTTCACGAACAAGTAGTAACATTAAAACAGTTTTAATAGGTAGAGATTTAATAAAAAGTTTTCATTGCGCAAATAAAGCGAGCATTTAATAGCGAATGCCTAAATGGGTGGAATAATGTATTTGTTTATCGCGAAATAAACAATAAAATAAATACATATGTTCAAGCGTGCGTGCTATTGTTGTTAGTTTTGAAAGGAATTTTTGTATAATTTGCAGGTAATTTATTTTCAATGCAGTAAGCGAATAAAAATAGTTGGATGATTTATAAGAGCGATATTTATTATATTTATTATAATTTGATGATTTATAAGGCCTCAACAAACGATACATTTGTTCTGCCTTTTCCCAAGTCGGATATGGCAGTAAAGCGAATGGGTCTGGGGGTAAAGGGGGACGAGCCGAAGTATTTCCAGTCAGGACATTTGCACCTCTCACACACGTCTAGAGATGAATATTTGCTCTTGAGACTTCGATAATAACGGCCTGAAATCGCTGAATTGACGATACATACAAGTTGATTTCAACGATGTATTAAGCATCGACTTTAATGTGACTCCCAAAAAGCGGCCTTGGATTTAGCCTGCACATTAATTTCTAGATTTTTTTCATTGATCGTAAATTTTTACATTGGGGCGTATTCTTGTTTTCGTACGGAATGAAAATTATGAAATTTTCATATCATTTTCTATAAAAAAAAAATTAAACTTTCTTTTTTTTGGAAGGACAATTGGAAATTTCGAAATTAGCGGTCAGTATTGACCTAATTATTAATAAAAAGGTCCAGATAAATTGAGTTCGCTGGGTAGCAATGTACGGTGGCGAGAACGTAAATAGATAAGAGACATTTTTTGGCAAGTTTTGGCTAATTTTCTTTGTTTAGAAAATGTTTATTATTTTTTTTTATGAAAATATAGATTACAATCTAAAAAAAAACATTTAAAGCGAAGTCTCACACTTTGCAGAACATTTATAAAAGTTTGACGAATTTATGTTCATCAAAATTTGAGACTTTTTAATTCGAAGTGCAAGTTTGAAGTAGCTAAGACTTGCCGTTGATTTTTGGCATTTTTTGTTCGCGCATATTCTTCCATAAAGAGTGTGCTCGACAATTTTTTTGTATGGAGAAAATGAGAAACACCTTTCAGAAAACAAAATACTAAAATTGAATGGGCTACAAAACTGTAATTGAAAAGCTCAACATTTTGATCAAACTTTGTCGAATTTTGCAAATTTTTGTACAAAGTTTGAAATTTCGATTTACATGGTTTCTGTTAGATAATGAACTATATTTTCATAAAAATAATAAATGTTAAATAAAGGAAAGGAAAAAGCCAAAGAACACCAAAAAGCACCAAAAGTTGAAATTGTTTGTTTAGGAACTTAAAATCAAAATTTAAGCTTTTCTACAGACCTAAACCCAATATCATCAAAATTTGATAAAATTAAATAATTTGAGGCATATTTGGAACCAAAAAAATAGTAGGCACTTCAATGGGTCTTTCAAATTTATACCTTCTAAGGTGGGCGTGGCAGTATCCCAACCTTTGCAACATTTTATATTCCCGCTTTTCTAAATATATCTCAGCAGAGTCTGATAGCGACTATTATTTTTGGGGATATGAGATTATACGCTATTGGGCTAGGGTCGAACGGATGATTTGGTTCCCCCTGTGCCCTACAACCATTACCAAATACGATGATTTGGGAGGTTAGCTTATCTACAGCCTACTTAATAAGTGCCGATAAAAAACTTGTATATACATAATGTCCCAAAAGTATTGTACAATCAGTCCAAAGTAAATGAGCTCTATGCTTGAAAAGAACACTATCTTTTTTTTAATTGGGAGAATCAGAACTTTTGCGTGANAAAAAGAAGAAAGGCAAGAGCAAAAAATAGCTACCCAAGGAATCAAATCCCGAATGCACAGAGAGAGATTAAAATAAAGGAGCGCATACATTGCCGATGTGGTCCTTAAAAGCTTAATTTATGAATAATTTAGGTTATTAAAAATCTCATCCACGTTTTTGCTGCTAATTGAACTAACAAATTTCTTTGAATATGTGAAGCAGTATTACCGAAACATTCCTACATTAGCTTTCGAAAAACGTACGATTATGTTCATGTGTTGTTTCTCATATGTAGGTGTATGTATGTATGTACGTATGTATATGAAATGCATATTGTGAGTACATATGTGTGTTTTTTCGTTAAAGAGAAAGATTTGTTTTTGTGCAGTGTAGCGTGTTAATCATAAAACTAAATGTGAACATCAAACCGAAAAACGCTACATTAACCTTAGGTGGATTGTAAATATGTATATACACACTTGCTGGCACACATACTACACACTTTTGTAGGTACATAAGTATTTACGTATGTATGTACATAAAGCTAACCAAAAATATAAATCTGTACATGTAAATGTTTACATATAATTCGATTACAATATTGAAGGTGCAAATGGTCATATGAGCGTGAATGAGCCCAAAAGGAAAGCTTAAGCATTGAAAGACAATTCTTATTCAACGATAGATATGGAGAAGGTTCAACGGTTGGCTTCTCTACCGATAACAGGAGCCATGAATACAACTACTATACAAAACTAATCAAGTTGTTTCAAATGGTGTTATCCATTTTTTTTTTCATAACTCCTTTAGTTTCCGAGATATTGAGATAGTGCTTTCCAAACTTCAGTCGCGACTTTATCCAAGCGACGTTAATGTCTTTAGAATTGGTCTATATGTACATCTTAAAGTGTGTTCACATATAAATATAATCTCAATCAAAGCTCGTTTTTTAATCACTCACTCCGTTTACACAGGCAAATCTCAGATTATTAGCTGTCAAATTTTTTGTGCTTGCTGTGCCACCATTGATCACTTTTTTCTGCTATATTAAGCAATTTAAATACACTTTAACTAAATGTTTGTTTAAAAATACCTTTACAAACCTCATTTCCCTGCTAGCGTCAATTTTTATTTACTTTTTCATTTGGTATTTCTACTCTTCTTCGCAAAAGTAATCGATAAATTCGTTATCGTTCGAGTTATCGATTTAATCTGCCATTATTTTATAATTACAGATTAACGAGGGACGAATTTTTGTGGGTAATCTCTCTACAGATTAGGGAGTTAAGCTCGAAAATGACGATAATCTTCTTATATGTAAACTTAGTATTATATCTTATTTTTCTTCTTATTCGCAGTAACCACCTAAGGGATTTTTACTGCGTTCAATAAAGCCAAGTCCTTTTCGAATTGGTCTTTCCATCGCAGAGGGGGCTTCGCTCTTCCTCTGCTACCACTAGCGGGTACCGAACAGATTTAATTAACTCAGCAGTAGGGCATATTTAGCGTGTGGCAAGTAACACGCGCCCGTCGTAGCCGTGATAGCACTTCTTCAGAAACAAAGCCTCAAAGTTCCGAATAAAAAGCCAAAGAAACGCAACGAGTGCCCAAGAACGAAATAAAATATGCGACAATTGGCCAGCGATCGGAGTTCGGTATTCGAGCTTAAGCACTGAGAAGACTTAAGCTAACAGCGAGTTGATTATGTGTTCATCAGAGGGCCAAGGGTAATCCAATATTCTCCTTGTTTCGGGCTTTAACCGTCTAAGCGATTTTAGCCAAGTCGGACAAAGCACCCCAGTCGTTTGTCTTTTTTGTAATCTGAAACCAAGTGGACAGTGGCCTTGTAAGCAAATTCTTTATCCACAATAAAAATTAACACAGTTTCCGGTTGTGCGCAGTGCTTGGGCGCCGCCACGTAAGACAAAGTTCTAATGAAAAGGACATAATTGCCTCGGGCGAGACTGCATTCTTTTGATGACGAACACGGAGAACGCTTAAAGGGTAATCCGATGCGCAAATTCTTATAACTAGCTTGACCTAAGGTTCAAACTTGTCTCGATAGGATAAAATATCTAACCTTTTCTGCTCGTCGGATATTCGGTCGAACATTAGTACAGAGTGAAAAGTATAAGTGGAAATTTATGTGAAATTAAAGAATTTCCATGGCTAGTCCGCGGAGCTCTTAAATATTAATTTGCTGTACTACTACATATCTACCCATATCAATGTTAAATTTTATACATAGTAAATATATAAGTACCTGTATAAAACGAATTAGAATATCCGAATCAGTAAATAAAGTCAAACCGGTCAGTTTCAGTTCTTGGTCAAAAAATTTCCTGTTGAGCCTACAAAGAAATTGCTTATGTAAAACATTTAATCGCATTCGCCCACATTTCCCGCTTCGTGAATGCACTGTACCTGGACACGCTTGTACATAGATACATACATACATACGTATCTACTAACATAGCAGTTAAATGGAATTTTAACGTTATGCAGCAAATCATTTACGGAATTTTCAGTTGAAAACAATTTGGCCAACTAAGAGGAGACTTCCACTGGAAAAAAAGACGGAAGCAGAAATATGAACACTACTAACGTCAGTTAGGAGAGCACAGAAATTCTCTCTCACACACGCACACATTTTAATGGCATATTAAAAATAAGCTGAAAATAGTTTCCCATATAAACAAAAAAAAAAAAAAACAAAAACATTGTACGATGTAGTTAAAAAAAAGTAACAAATGTGGCTTTTGGTAAATTCCAATGCAAATACCAGTCAAGTTATGACCTGTAGACAAACGCATATGCGTGCTTTTAGGCGCAAGAGCTTATAAGCTCAACCATGAAATATTTCAATACATATTTTGTTCACTATGTGGCAATTATGCAGCAACAGTGATCACTGCCAGTATGCCCGGCGGTAGATCACTACTACTATATTTCATGCAATCCAGTTGGATGGACGAGTAACATCGACAGTCAATGGACACATTAACCGTTCATTGCCCATAAAAATGGACACTTCCGTCTCATTAGGCAGGATAACGTAGCGAGCAAATTTGTGCATTAAATTTTCCCAAGCCAACGTACACACACCGAGCATTTTTATTTACTGCCACATAAGTATGTATGTAGGAGAATATGAAGCTGCGTGTACATATGCATGTGTGTTTGTTCGTTTTATGCGTCACATTATGCAAAAAAAGTTGCTGAAATTTATTGTGGCAAATATGCGTTTATAATGCGACCACTTCCCGGTCAGCGAATGGAGCAGTTAAATAAAAAGCAATTCACTATGGTCATTGTCTACTTTTATGCAGTGGCATCTAAAATGAATGAAGGCGCATTTATACACATATCCATACATATGTATGTATGTACATATGCACGTGTGTACATATATAGTCGCATTTCTAGCATAAAAAAAAAACTTAAAAAAGATTTTCTCTTAATGCTATGCTTTGTTCACAAAGTTCAACTGCACTAAAAGCCTGTTGGTTGTCTGACGTTGCATAGCGATAAGCAATTTTAATGCATACTTTGCGGCGTAACTTTGAAAAATTACGACATTTACGAAATTTATGGAAACGTTGCAAGCAGACTTTTTCCCCCATTTTATTACAACAAAGTGTCAGAAATTGTTAGCAACTTTTATGAAATTCGTAAAGAAAACCGCTTTTCTGATGTTTTCGCACTTAATGCAGTGTAGCAGTGAGGTTAAATACTTACTTACTATGTAGTTCGGAAAGACCAGAATTTAAAAAATCGAACAGATGCGTTTGCATACACATATGTATATGTACATACTATACTAAATATTTATGTATGTTAATTAGTCGGATACTATATAGTAGGTTTAAATTTAAATATGAAAATAATTACATATGGTCGTTGCACAGTGTGAGATTTTGCCAATCTAGGACGTCAAAATTCAATTTTAGTCAAAGTTTTAGAGATATCCACTTGAAACTTGGCATGAATTTTAGGAAGAACATAAACTAAACATCATTAGGATATACACTGTCGGAACAAAGTATTGGCACAGCAAATTTTTCACAATACATATGTATATACAACAATTTTAATTCTAATATTTTTCCGGCGATACTTTCATTCTACAACCATAAAGATATAATTCATAAACTTTGTGCAAAAGTCGCGAAAATTCAGCAAGTTTTCAACTGTTTAATCAGATTTTTTAGAATTTTTTTGACTATGCAGTTTTCTAGCTCATTAAATTCTAGTAAAAAAAATGCAAGTTCGGAGTTAGGTGAAATTCGCATTGAATTTTGACAATTCTTTTTTTTTTAAGGTGTTTTGCATTATTTCCATATAAAGTATTATGGAAAAAAAAAATTTTTGTATGGAAGAGACAGCGTTGCCAAAAATCAACGGTAACTCCTAGCTACTTAAAACTTATACTTTATTATAATAAAATTGATTGGGCTACAAATCTGCATACTCTATAAAATCTGATTAAAAAGTTGAAAACGTGCTGAAATTACAAAATATGATCGATTTTCAAGTTTGTTTTTTTTCATTTTGGTGTCCTTGATTGAATAAATCTCACACTGTGCGCCGTCGCGGTAAAGCTGCTTACTCCAATTTTCGGTCAAAATAACTTTTTGATACAGTCGAAAAGAGGGAAAAATTTCTACATGGTGGTAAAAGCCAATATTTTTTAACCGACTTCCAAAAAAGGAGGAGGTTATCAGTTCGTCGGAATATTTTTTTTTTTTTTTTTTTTTATGTATGTTACCGCATAACTTTGGACCACGTCAAGCGGTGGTCCCATACTAATCTGGTTGAGATCCGATCAGTGGATCATGAGATATATATATATATTTTTTTTTTATATGGGAGTTGAAGTCGGTTTTTTTTTGCTAAAAATTACTTGTTTAGTATTCAGAACCGCTAAAAATTATAAAAAATAGAATCTGCTAACTCCGAAAGCAATTATTTTTTTCAATGAAAAGCTGCTAATTCCATTAATATATGTATGATTTAGAAGAGAGGACCTACAGCATATTCCACATGAATTTTCGGTTGATTTTGACACACGCGTTCTTGGAAGTTTGGCGAGCAGAATTCACATGTAATAGACTTCCATTAAGGTGTTATATTATTAACCAAAAATAATTAACTGCGGAAGAAATTTGAATATTTAGTTACTGTCTTAAGGGCAGGGGAAACAAGGCGATCCAGTAGTTGATTCATTATAAAACTGCTAACTCCAATTTCATTATTTTTATTTTATTTGTTTCTATGCGAAATAAATGCTGCTGACTCCTTTTTTCATTTACAACTCAAAACTTTAGCGAAAGGTCCTAACTCATTTTCTTTCGGAATTCCGCTTCGTACAAAAGTTAGTAGATTCCTTACCAATGACCAAAAATAAACTAAAAACAGTTCAATAAATTAGTTTCAGTGCCTTTGATGAAATTCGCAACTGAAGATATTTGGTTTTTTATAAAGTTTCCTAAGTGCTGTGTAAAAAAAAAAATGTTAGTTATGGCCTTTCTATATTAAGGTACATATGTATGCATGCATGTTTATTCGTGCCATCTTTCTCAGAGTTGTTCTTCTGTACACCGGGTATTTTTTTTTATTTTTCGATTTCTTGAAGCGAGAGAATTAAATTTAATTAGTTGCCGTAATTAGCATAAATAACATATCAGAAGATGCACATATATTTTATGTAAATGTCTTAAATCGTCCATATTTTTTTCATTCTTGCAAAATATTCAACACTGACTGTGCATCTCTGCCAAATCGTTGCACAGCGTTCCCTGCAGTAAAATGGAAATAACTGCATACTTTTCGGCTCGCTACCTATTTACCTACATACATACATATGTACGTACCCAAGTTGCGCTATTATTACTATTGCAATTCTCTTGTCTCACGCTCGTCTGCTTTCTAAACCAAAGAGTTGAACACACGCTTAATGGCTGCAATGTGTCTGCCGTGCTGAATTTTTACGCAATTTAATTTGCTAAATTACGTCACAGCCAGTGCTTGCAGTTGGCACATTGCATATTCTATGACTTGCTCACTTGTGGTCATTGCATTCGAAATTCTTTTCTTTCGTTGCCGCAGTCGGCACTCATTCTTTTGCATTGCCAACGGCGAAATATTAGTTACATACTTGCCACTTTTATTGTTTTTTTTTTTCTTTCTTCTTTTTCAACAAAGGCAAACATTTTTCGCAATGCCGTTGCCTATCTTTTCGCTATTTTTGCATCACTGAGCCGGAAGGAAATAACGAGATAGCAGGTTAGCTAACACTCGGAGAGGAGAAGTGGTGCAATGAAAGAAAGTCGTTACAACTCAAAACTTTAGCGAAAGGTCCCTAACTCATTTTCTTTCGGAATTCCGCTTTGTACAAAAGTTAGTAGATTCCATCCCAAGACCAAAAAGAATCTAAAAACAGTTCATTAAATTAGTTTCAGTGCCTTTGATGAAATTCGCAACTGAAGATATTTGGTTTTTTATAAAGTTTCCTAAGTGCTGTGTA
>NW_016165229.1:0-15063 GCF_001687245.7 Rhagoletis zephyria | reverse complement strand
TGTGGTGGATGCATTTAATTGTAAAAATAAATTTTTAAATCTTCTTTGTAAACTCTCAAGAGCATATCGACTGCTGAGTGGAAGATCAACTTATCTCGGTAGCCAGTTCGAAAACGCCCTATTTCAAAATTTTATTGAAAACCTAATATATCACAAATAATTTCTATCAAAAATCTGCATCAGCCTAGAGTTTCATTCCTCAACTTTTCTGGATAAAACCTGTGAAACTGTCAAAAAGCAAAATTTATCTCAGAGAAAGAGAGAAAAGCCAAAAGGTACGGGAACGCCTTTCGGGTAAAAGCTAGTAAAACTGTCAAATATACCGTGGACGCCATTTTTTGTTTACATAGCAGTTTTTTATCATTTGGCGATCTGCTAAACTGTACCCAAATACGCAAGCAAATTAACAAAAAATACTCACAAAACTTGATATAATATATCTTCGCCACATTATATCGAGCCCTAACCGCCAAAATAACGTAAGCGACATTTTTTTCAAAATTTTATTTTTGATGCAGAAATATTCCTAGAGCATCTAGATGCATTTCTGCCTCAAAAATAAAATTTCGAAAAAAATGTCGCTTACGTTATTTTGGCGGTTAGGGCTCGATATTTAATAAGGTGAAAATGCAGATGTACTATTGTATTTTGCTTATTCTACTTTCAAATCGTTTGAACAGCTGATGGTTTGACGCTTTACCAGATTTTACACCAGCAAAAATTCTTCGGGTAAAATCTTGCAAATTCTGACAAAGAGAGGACCGATGTTACTCTGCCATTTTTCCCCATTTTGCCAGAAATCCGCGTACGGAAACCTTTTCTGGTAAATTACTTTAAATTCTTGCAAGTTCTTTCATGTTAGGGAACGCAGCTTATACTACGAAAGATCAGCCATGTGATCTGCATGTAAATTCTTTTTCGGTGCTGATAAGTTAAACATAATTTGGGTCACCTATTTATTAATATTCTGGCTAGTACCATTTGAGAAGTGCGTACGGATTTTATGTGTATTATATATAGAATTGCATACTTTCAGGCACTGCATGCTACGATTCGCTTAAATAAAGGTAAAGTTCTCACGTTGAGTCATAGGGAATTTTATAGTCTCTAAATATCTGAACACTATAAAATATTAGTTCATGCGGTAACATGTAATTATGTATACATACTTATTGAGTTACTTTCCGAGAGAGACATTTTCTCAGATGAAATTGGAGAGCTTACATGGGCTCCATGGGGTGAACTTGTTATAGAGTTGAATTCACAGAAATTCACAGAGAATGCGAAATTTACCAGGTCTAAATTATTCAAATAAAACGTCTGCGGTGAGGTGGACTCATATCTGTTAAAGTAATCAAAATAAAACACTCTCCATACTACTGACCCTATTTATTTATGTAGGCATAGCAATTAATTTCACTTACACAATAGCAAATACATTCAGGTCGAATAAAGCGCACGAGTGCAATGAAAAATTTGCCCAGCATTTTGTCCTATTATCGCCACTTAAAAACACTTTCACAAATCCTACGCTTTCCAATAATTGCTCTGATTTGAGCCGCAAATTGCCAGGGTATTAATAAACTAGTTGGCTTTTGTTTCGCTGTTGAACGAAACTTTCAATTTGTTTCAACAACCATTTTTTATAGGCAATCTGTATAGAAAATTAGCATAGAAAAATAAAAGTAAATATTAATTGTTAGCCTTTCACACGAAACACAACTGCTAAGCTGTGCAATTAGAGCGTCACCGCTGAGGTGAAAAATACCTAAAAATATGCCACAATGAGTTTTGCGCACAAATAAGCAAATAAATTGGCATCAAACGATGAAATGACCGACTAACCACAGCAAAGTGTATTGCAATTTCGAGTAGCCAAATACCGCAAAATATATAGGGAAAATGAATGGAAAAAAATGCAAAATTCTAAAAAATAAAAATGAGTGACTCACAAAAGGCAACTACTCACACAACAACAACGACAAAATACCAATTTACTTTCACCGCAACTAGCCAATCACCTCGTCGCTTACGCAAGAAAATTTTCAGCTAATTGCAAACGTTTTTTTTTTGTTTTTCAATTCAATTGTTTGATTCACATTTCCCTAAGCAGGCAACGTTCGGGGGTGAAAATTGTGTGCGCGTTAAAAGGTTGAAGAAAGTATAGGGGGCGATGAACGTTCTGCGATGTGCGGCTTGTGGTAAACCAATTTCATTTCCGTTTCGAAGGCAATGCAGCAATGGCGAAAGTAAAAGCATCTCGTTTACCACCGTTATAGAGGACCGCCGGATGATATGGGGCATGATGCCGTTGATTGCAATTCAAACATTTGTATTAGTTATTTGAGACGCTTATTGGATAAATCTTCATCTAATTTCATTTACCACTTCAATCACACACGACAACGCTCACAGGCGCACAGCAGGTGCTTTCAATCATAGTAGCTTATTTATCCGTAGCGTATCCGTAATTAATCACTCGATTTGCGAAGTGTTGTGCTACTTTTAGCAGCATCAGGATATTTATGTATATAGATATACGGAGAAGGCTAACCAGTGAACAAGCGCAAACAACTTATAATTACTTTGCCTAATAATAGAGCAGAATATATTAATAGAAGCCATTCAACGGCTCAGAACAACAGATACTTCCATACTACAAATTGCAGATTTCAGATTTAGGGAACAAATCAATTTTAAGTAAGATCATCATAGTCTCACCCTTTTAGGAAGGTGAGGGTCAAAATACCGATAACGTTTTCGATATCCTCACGACAAGAATCGAAAACGATTCCAAAAGGTGGGGTGAGATGGGCTCATGTGAATTAATGCGAAGTGGTTTGATACGATGTGACGTGGTGTGATGTCTTATCATATCATTCATATGATGTAATATAGTGTGATGAGTTCAGGTTATGACCGCATTCGAGAAGAATTTGAACTTCCCTGCATGTTTCGATTAGCTGAATATATTAAGTAGCGAAGGCTTCAGTATTGCTGTTTTTTGGATTTTCCCGGTCTAATGACCAACTCAAACCTTGCAGGTCCATTCTGTTACCACTATGAAACACGGGAGCCTCAGTGACTATTCTGCAAAGAACCATTGTGAAGCTCTTATGAAGCTTAGGATTGGTTTTATTCCTACACCGGATAGGTACGTGAGAGACCTAAAAAAAACGTACCCACCTAGAAACCCCGCTCTGTTCTTAGCTAAAGCTGAGAAGCGCTCAACTGCTTCTTATTCTTCTTCCTCATTTCTGCGAATGGTGCAATGTTCATAGGAGAATATTCCTAATCCAAAGCATGCCTACCAAATAGCCAATGACCGGTTACGAAAGCCATGACCTTTTAAATGTCCTCCCTCGGTTTTTTTTTTTTTGCTATCAATTTGCGGTCATAGCAGCCTAGTTGTTATACAAGTGCCCTTGTCTAACCCTGACCCCTTGAATGACGTTATTTCTAATCCTTAATTTGCAGATTGCCATGGGTATTCCAATCTTACCTCTGCGTTCACACAGTGGAAGTGGTATCTTTCCTGGCTAGCGCATCGGCTCTGAGGCTGACCTTGAAGACGCTGCTAATATCATTTAGAGCTGCCAGGCATTTCTGTGGAACCTTTGGTCTTAGCATTACCGCGATCATTGATTTGACGGCCGCCTGGCAATGCGAGAAGATATTAATCGTAATCTTCGTTAAGGCATGTGTATTAAGGTACACAGCCACCTCTTTTATAGCTAGAAAATCCGCGTGATAAACGCTGCAGTGGTCCGGAAATTGGTTAGCACTGTATAATGTAGCATGTGTATATTGAAAAGTTGGCCTCCTTAACTATTTCCTCTATATTAGGTTTCGACGTAAGTTTCCTACCTAATATGATATATGATAATTGATATTTAACATTCTACATCAAAGAAATCTCCACACCTTTAAAAATTTGCGGGGATACTACTGTACGGGGCCTTTCTTTCCATATGAAGAGAATTACTTCAGTTTTATCGGGGTTTATTCCTAGTCCCCTCTCTGTCCAATTTCTGGGTGTGGCCATATTAGAGCGCGAAATTTCCAGTAGGGTATTTGCCTCTAACGGCAATTGCCAAGTCGTCACCATAAGCAGTAACGTGCCAACACCAAAATCTTCTAAGGGGCCTATAATGACGATTGCATTGATGTTATTTTAAAGACGTCTTCTATGTCTACAAAAGCAACCAAAGTGTACTACTTATCCGACAAGCGAGGGTAAAGCGGTTTCCGTAGATTCGCCCTTCGTGTAGGCATACACGCTGGGGAGAGCCTACTAGTTGGTATCATGCCCCGTAAGTATTCATCCACTATCCTCTCTAAAATTTTGAACATGAGACTAATGGGTCTGAAGTCTTTGGGATTAAGCGATGTAAAGACCACTTAAAATTATTGAATAAGTTGCCGATTCCTATTGTTTCTCAAATCACAATGAGAAATCTTCCACGGATTTTCTACCAGCTTCAGAGCACAAATCAATTTTAAGCGACTTCGCATGAAACCACATCATCATGTTGCCACAAAAATAGAGGCCGTCTCCGAACGGCAGATGGATGTTGATGAGGAACTATTTTACGGCAATCGCCAGGCTAGGGACGAACGTTTTTAGAAACAAAAGTTTGTGGATGTTGGTCGGACCAGGACAATGACGGCCGACGATTAGTAATAGGCGAGCTTTGTTTGAATTCCATAAGCAAGCACCTTGCGCTGGGCATACCTGACCCTGCTGACTAAAAGATTGCAGCACGAAGTATCAGAGTAAACCAAACGTTTAAAAGATTGGCTGTTCAACAAAAAAACTTAAAAAGAGAAATAAGTATGTATCGAACGGAAAGTATTCCATAAAAGCCCGTCAGACGAGGCAATGCAATATATTTCGAAAAGGCTGTCAAATTGAAAAATTTCAGAAAGCACTTGCATGGGCAGTTACACATTGCATATAAAGTGTATAGCGAAAGAGTTTTTTTTTTTCTGAAAGGCAATTGCAGTCACATCTTGCAACTTTTATTTCTGAAACTAAATTCCGAAAGGTGACAGAAAGGTATTTCTGGCTGTTCATACATCGAAATAAAGTTTATCTTTCTCAATTGCATGGAAAAGTTGGAAATATTGCCACGTTTGACAAGCTCTATAGAAACATTGACGAAAATGCGGTTGGCACTTCATTTTAGCTTATATCACTCATTTACTTCAATAGTGTCATAATGCAAAAAATACAAATATTGAGTCAAGTACGCAGAAATTACCGTTATCTCTTCTTTTATGTTGTGTAAAAATTGCATAGCTGTATCGATTACCAGTGTCTCACTAAATAGAACTAAATATGTATTCATTTTCACTATGGGAATATATCGACGTTTAAAATACAAAATCGCGTACCACGAAAATGCAAAACCTCGTATGAGAGGTTGCCTAAAATTTTATAGGAGAGAGTAAAACACTTCTTATTCCAAAACGGTTCTCGCTTTTATCGCTAATATCTTTATTGGCACATATGTCATTTACGAGGTTTTGCAGAACCATGATACGCGGTTTTGTACTTTAAACGTCGATATGTATGTAAATTCAAAAACCATTTTTCTCAAGTCTTGCTTTTTGAATTAAGACACTATTGAAGTAAATGAGCGATATGTGCATTCATTCATGCATATGTATGTATACTAGGGTGGTCCAAAAATGCATGCGGACAAAGAGAAGCCGGAATTTTTATGCTCTCACCTCCTAGGATTGTTCTATACCGAAAAAAAATAAACCAGGTCGCTGAAATCGGTCAAATTTTTCCATTTATTTTATATGGGAAAAAATACTTTTCGTAGAAATGGTATAGATGCTTGAAAATCAATATTCTTCGATCGGAAAAATCTTTTTCTCATCAGAGAATTCCCAATAATAATACCCGGTTATTTATTTAACCATTTCTTTATGGTAACTATATTTTAGAGGTCCGCCAACCCCCCAGAAATTGCCAGCAAATGCAATGGGGGATAAATGAAAAATATATAGTATTAAAAAATGGTTAAGTGAACAATTGGACATTGGAAAAGAACCAGAGTTTTCCGAACGAGAAATATTGATTTTCAAGAATTCCACACCATCTCTACGGAGAGTTGTTCTTTTTTTTATATATATATAAAATACATGGAAAACAAAAAAAAAAATGTTAGTTATGGCCTTTCTATATTAAGGTACATATGTATGCATGCATGTTTATTCGTGCCATCTTTCTCAGAGTTGTTCTTCTGTACACCGGGTATTTTTTTTTATTTTTCGATTTCTTGAAGCGAGAGAATTAAATTTAATTAGTTGCCGTAATTAGCATAAATAACATATCAGAAGATGCACATATATTTTATGTAAATGTCTTAAATCGTCCATATTTTTTTCATTCTTGCAAAATATTCAACACTGACTGTGCATCTCTGCCAAATCGTTGCACAGCGTTCCCTGCAGTAAAATGGAAATAACTGCATACTTTTCGGCTCGCTACCTATTTACCTACATACATACAAATGTACGTACCCAACTTGCGCTATTATTACTATTGCAATTCTCTTGTCTCACGCTCGTCTGCTTTCTAAACCAAAGAGTTGAACACACGCTTAATGGCTGCAATGTGTCTGCCGTGCTGAATTTTTACGCAATTTAATTTGCTAAATTACGTCACAGCCAGTGCTTGCAGTTGGCACATTGCATATTCTATGACTTGCTCACTTGTGGTCATTGCATTCGAAATTCTTTTCTTTCGTTGCCGCAGTCGGCACTCATTCTTTTGCATTGCCAACGGCGAAATATTAGTTACATACTTGCCACTTTTATTGTTTTTTTTTTTCTTTCTTCTTTTTCAACAAAGGCAAACATTTTTCGCAATGCCGTTGCCTATCTTTTCGCTATTTTTGCATCACTGAGCCGGAAGGAAATAACGAGATAGCAGGTTAGCTAACACTCGGAGAGGAGAAGTGGTGCAATGAAAGAAAGTCGAATGGTGGATGCATTTAATTGTAAAATTAAATTTTTAAATCTTCTTTGTAAACTTTCAAGAGCATATCGACTGCTGAGTGGAAGATCAACTTATCTCGGTAGCCAGTTCGAAAACGCCCTATTTCAAAATTTTATTGAAAAACACCTTATCTCAGAATTTGGTTAAAGAACACCCTATCTCACTTCAAAATGTATTGAAGATGTGCTGATATAGGGCGTTTTTGAACCGAATTCTGAAATAGCGCGTTCTTCAACCAAATTCTGAGATAAGGTGTTTTTCAAACAAATTCTGAAATAGGGCGTTCTTGAAAAGTTTTTTGAGATAGGGCGTTTTCGAACTGGCTGCCAAGATATGTCGATTTTCCACTCAGCAGTCGATATGAATTCGGTTGGAAAAACTTGGTTTTTGATCTCAGCATAGCGTATACTTAATATAGGATGATTCAATAAGACCGCATATGTTCGCCATAGGGCAACGTGCTGTTGAAACCAGGTATTCTGCCGTTCACCAAAGTACAGCCCGATGACTCCGCCAACCCAAAAATCCCACCAAACAGCGACTTGTTGCGGATGCATAGTTTTTTTCTTGCAGTGGGTACAGGTTTGGGTCACTTTTATGCGTTGTAAGACTAAGTATCGCTCTATGACTAAAGTTGCAGGCAGAGTGGAAGCGAAGCCGAAGATGAAGACGAAGATGCAAGTGAAGACGACGACGAAGATGTAGCCGGCCTTGTGAGAGATCAGTTCTAGTAGCGTTGGATTTATCAAAAGCGTTTGACACCGTCAGCCTCTTCACGCTACTAAAAGACATTAAGGCTTCCTCCCTCTCACAGGGACTCAAACGGTGGTCAGGAAATTGTCTGAGTGGTCGACATTCGTCCGTAATTTTTAGAGACAAAACCAGCAAGCCGAGAAAAATTAAACAGGTGGTTCAGGAGGAGGTCAGAATACATCTAGGAATTCACGTCGATGGCGAACCAATCCCGATTGTAAATAACCCTGAAATGCTCTGTAAGTAGTTCCGAACAAGGTGTCACAGACGCGGACACCCGAACAGATACCGTTTTGGAGCCGAGCTATCGCCAAGGCACGAGGCGACATCTATATGAACAGACGGAGAAAGTCAAAAGGCTTATAATTCAACCTCTGGCCCCGACAGCATACCGGCATCGGATGTGTACTCACTCGGGCTCTTCCGTTAGTTCAGTTTGGCGACAACGGTCGAGGGGAAGCCGATCTAGGCAGACCCGAGTAGACGCTACAACAACAACGACAATGAAGACGTTGCGCAAGCGGTCAGCGGTACTGTTTTCAAAGACGAATCCTTTGCTGTGATGAGTTGTTTACATTTTATTTGCCCGCTATCCGCTGCCATTCTGTTTACCATTTTAATTGAATTGCATGACATTCGTCTACTATCTACACTTGCCAGCTTGCCCGCAACGTAAGTAATTCGTCTTCATTTTCGGCATCGCCTTCATCTTCGGCTTGTCTTTCACTCTTTCTGCAACCAAAATTTGCCAAAGCCTTTAGTACGAACTGTCTAAAAAATAAAAAAATTAAAAATTTTTTTAAATATAAAAAAAAACATAATAGGTTTGTTCCACAAGCTACTTGTAGAAAAACTCGAGCAAAGTTCAAACTGTCAGCGTATATCAAATAAACTCTAAAACTTACTTGTGAAACGCGTATGTGTAACTCGAAGTGACTTCGAGTAGCTTGTGGAACAAACCTAATATATCACAAATAATTTCTGTCAAAAATCTGCATCACCCTAGAGTTTCATTCCTCAACTTTTCTGGATAAAACCTGTGAAACTGTCAAAAAGCAAAATTTATCTCAGAGAAAGAGAGAAAAGCGAAAAGGTACGGGAACGCCTTTCGGGTCAAAGCTGGTAAAACTGTCAAATATACCGTGGACGCCATTTTTTGTTTACATAGCAGTTTTTTATCATTTGGCGATCTGCTAAAATATACGCAAATACACAAGCAAATTAACAAAAAATACTCACAAAACTTGATATAATATATCTTCGCCACATTATATCGAGCCCTAATCGCCAAAATAACGTAAGCGACATTTTTTTCAAAATTTTATTTTTGATGCAGAAATATTCCTAGAGCATCTAGATGCATTTCTGCCTCAAAAATAAAATTTCGAAAAAAATTTCGCTTACGTTATTTTGGCGGTTAGGGCTCGATATTTAATAATGTGAAAATGCAGATGTACTGTTGTATTTTGCTTATTCTACTTTCAAATCGTTTGAACAGCTGATGGTTTGACGCTTTACCAGATTTTACACCAGCAAAAATTCTTCGGGTAAAATCTTGCAAATTCTGACAAAGAGAGGACCGATGTTACTCTGCCATTTTTCCCCATTTTGCCAGAAATCCGCGTACGGAAACCTTTTCTGGTAAATTACTTTAAATTCTTGCAAGTTCTTTCATGTTAGGGAACGCAGCTTATACTACGAAAGATCAGCCATGTGATCTGCATGTAAATTCTTTTTCGGTGCTGATAAGTTAAACATAATTTGGGTCACCTATTTATTAATATTCTGGCTAGTACCATTTGAGAAGTGCGTACGGATTTTATGTGTATTATATATAGAATTGCATACTTTCAGGCACTGCATGCTACGATTCGCTTAAATAAAGGTAAAGTTCTCACGTTGAGTCATAGGGAATTTTATAGTCTCTAAATATCTGAACACTATAAAATATTAGTTCATGCGGTAACATGTAATTATGTATACATACTTATTGAGTTACTTTCCGAGAGAGACATTTTCTCAGATGAAATTGGAGAGCTTACATGGGCTCCATGGGGTGAACTTGTTATAGAGTTGAATTCACAGAAATTCACAGAGAATGCGAAATTTACCAGGTCTAAATTATTCAAATGAAACGTCTGCGGTGAGGTGGACTCATATCTGTTAAAGTAATCAAAATAAAACACTCTCCATACTTCTGACCCTATTTATTTATGTAGGCATAGCAATTAATTTCACTTACACAATAGCAAATACATTCAGGTCGAATAAAGCGCACGAGTGCAATGAAAAATTTGCCCAGCATTTTGTCCTATTATCGCCACTTAAAAACACTTTCACAAATCCTACGCTTTCCAATAATTGCTCTGATTTGAGCCGCAAATTGCCAGGGTATTAATAAACTAGTTGGCTTTTGTTTCGCTGTTGAACGGAAACTTTCAATTTGTTTCAACAACCATTTTTTATAGGCAATCTGTATAGAAAATTAGCATAGAAAAATAAAAGTAAATATTAATTGTTAGCCTTTCACACGAAACACAACTGCTAAGCTGTGCAATTAGAGCGTCACCGCTGAGGTGAAAAATACCTAAAAATATGCCACAATGAGTTTTGCGCACAAATAAGCAAATAAATTGGCATCAAACGATGAAATGACCGACTAACCACAGCAAAGTGTATTGCAATTTCGAGTAGCCAAATACCACAAAATATATAGGGAAAATTAATGGAAAAAAATGCAAAATTCTAAAAAATAAAAATGAGTGACTCACAAAAGGCAACTACTCACACAACAACAACGACAAAATACCAATTTACTTTCACCGCAACTAGCCAATCACCTCGTCGCTTACGCAAGAAAATTTTCAGCTAATTGCAAACGTTTTTTTTTTGTTTTTCAATTCAATTGTTTGATTCACATTTCCCTAAGCAGGCAACGTTCGGGGGTGCAAAATTGTGTGCGCGTTAAAAGGTTGAAGAAAGTATAGGGGGCGATGAACGTTCTGCGATGTGCGGCTTGTGGTAAACCAATTTCATTTCCGTTTCGAAGGCAATGCAGCAATGGCGAAAGTAAAAGCATCTCGTTTACCACCGTTATAGAGGACCGCCGGATGATATGGGGCATGATGCCGTTGATTGCAATTCAAACATTTGTATTAGTTATTTGAGACGCTTATTGGATAAATCTTCATCTAATTTCATTTACCACTTCAATCACACACGACAACGCTCACAGGCGCACAGCAGGTGCTTTCAATCATAGTAGCTTATTTATCCGTAGCGTATCCGTAATTAATCACTCGATTTGCGAAGTGTTGTGCTACTTTTAGCAGCATCAGGATATTTATGTATATAGATATACGGAGAAGGCTAACCAGTGAACAAGCGCAAACAACTTATAATTACTTTGCCTAATAATAGAGCAGAATATATTAATAGAAGCCATTCAACGGCTCAGAACAACAGATACTTCCATACTACAAATTGCAGATTTCAGATTTAGGGAACAAATCAATTTTAAGTAAGATCATCATAGTCTCACCCTTTTAGGAAGGTGAGGGTCAAAATACCGATAACGTTTTCGATATCCTCACGACAAGAATCGAAAACGATTCCAAAAGGTGGGGTGAGATGGGCTCATGTGAATTAATGCGAAGTGGTTTGATACGATGTGACGTGGTGTGATGTCTTATCATATCATTCATATGATGTAATATAGTGTGATGAGTTCAGGTTATGACCGCATTCGAGAAGAATTTGAACTTCCCTGCATGTTTCGTTTAGCTGAACATATTAAGTAGCGAAGGCTTCAGTTTTGCTGTTTTTGGATTTTTCCGGTCTAATGACCAACTCAAACCTTGCAGGTCCATTCTGTTACCACTATGAAACACGGGAACCTCAGTGACTATTCTGCAAAGAACCATTGTGAAGCTCTTATGAAGCTTAGGATTGGTTTTATTCCTACACCGGATAGGTACGTGAGAGACCTAAAAAAAAGTACCCACCTAGAAACCCCGCTCTGTTCTTAGCTAAAGCTGAGAAGCGCTCAACTGCTTCTTATTCTTCTTCCTCATTTCTGCGAATGGTGCAATGTTCATAGGAGAATATTCCTAATCTCAAAGCATGCCTACCAATAGCCAATGACCGGTTACGAAAGCCATGACCTTTTAAATGTCCTCCCTTGAGAGGCTGATCAGTTCTTCGGTTTTTTTTTTTTTGCTATCAATTTGCGGTCATAGCAGCCTAGTTGTTATACAAGTGCCCTTGTCTAACCCTGACCCCTTGAATGACGTTATTTCTAATCCTTAATTTGCAGATTGCCATGGGTATTCCAATCTTACCTCTGCGTTCACACAGTGGAAGTGGTATCTTTCCTGGCTAGCGCATCGGCTCTGAGGCTGACCTTGAAGACGCTGCTAATATCATTTAGAGCTGCCAGGCATTTCTGTGGAACCTTTGGTCTTAGCATTACCGCGATCATTGATTTGACGGCCGCCTGGCAATGCGAGAAGATATTAATCGTAATCTTCGTTAAGGCATGTGTATTAAGGTACACAGCCACCTCTTTTATAGCTAGAAAATCCGCGTGATAAACGCTGCAGTGGTCCGGAAATTGGTTAGCACTGTATAATGTAGCATGTGTATATTGAAAAGTTGGCCTCCTTAACTATTTCCTCTATATTAGGTTTCGACGTAAGTTTCCTACCTAATATGATATATGATAATTGATATTTAACATTCTACATCAAAGAAATCTCCACACCTTTAAAAATTTGCGGGGATACTACTGTACGGAGCCTTTGTTTCCATATGAAGAGAATTACTTCAGTTTTATCGGGGTTTATTCCTAGTCCCCTCTCTGTCCAATTTCTGGGTGTGGCCATATTAGAGCGCGAAATTTCCAGTAGGGTATTTGCCTCTAACGGCAATTGCCAAGTCGTCACCATAAGCAGTAACGTGCCAACACCAAAATCTTCTAAGGGGCCTATAATGACGATTGCATTGATGTTATTTTAAAGACGTCTTCTATGTCTACAAAAGCAACCAAAGTGTACTACTTATCCGACAAGCGAGGGTAAAGCGGTTTCCGTAGATTCGCCCTTCGTGTAGGCATACCACGCTGGGGAGAGCCTACTAGTTGGTATCATGCCCCGTAAGTATTCATCCACTATCCTCTCTAAAATTTTGAACATGAGACTAATGGGTCTGAAGTCTTTGGGATTAAGCGATGTAAAGACCACTTAAAATTATTGAATAAGTTGCCGATTCCTATTGTTTCTCAAATCACAATGAGAAATCTGCCACGGATTTTCTACCAGCTTCAGAGCTCAAATCAATTTTAAGCGACTTCGCATGAAACCACATCATGAAGTTGCCACAAAAATAGAGGCCGTCTCCGAGCGGCAGATGGATGTTGATGAGAAACTATTTTACGGCAATCGCCAGCCTAGGGACGAACGTTTTTAGAAACAAAAAAGTTTGTGGATGTTGGTCGGACCAGGACAATGACGGCCGACGATTAGTAATAGGCGAGCTTTGTTTGAATTCCATAAGCAAGCACCTTGCGCTGGGCATACCTGACCCTGCTGACTAAAAGATTGCAGCACGAAGTATCAGAGTAAACCAAACGTTTAAAAGATTGGCTGTTCAACAAAAAAACTTAAAAAGAGAAATAAGTAAGTATCGAACGGAAAGTATTCCATAAAAGCCTGTCAGACGAGGCAATGCAATATATTTCGAAAAGGCTGTCAAATTGAAGAAATTTCAGAAAGCACTTGCATGGGCAGTTACACATTGCATATAAAGTGTATAGCGAAAGAGTTTTTTTTTTTCTGAAAGGCAATTGCAGTCACATCTTGCAACTTTTATTTCTGAAACTAAATTCCGAAAGGTGACAGAAAGGTATTTCTGGCTGTTCATACATCGAAATAAAGTTTATCTTTCTCAATTGCATGGAAAAGTTGGAAATATTGCCACGTCTGACAAGCTCTATAGAAACATTGACGAAAATGCGGTTGGCACTTCATTTTAGCTTATATCACTCATTTACTTCAATAGTGTCATAATGCAAAAAATACAAATATTGAGTCAAGTACGCAGAAATTACCGTTATCTCTTCTTTTATGTTGTGTAAAAATTGCATAGCTGTATCGATTACCAGTGTCTCACTAAATAGAACTAAATATGTATTCATTTTCACTATGGGAATATATCGACGTTTAAAATACAAAATCGCGTACCACGAAAATGCAAAACCTCGTATGAGAGGTTGCCTAAAATTTTATAGGAGAGAGTAAAACACTTCTTATTCCAAAACGGTTCTCTCTTTTATAGCTAATATCTTTATTGGCACATATGTCATTTACGAGGTTTTGCAGAACCACGATACGCGGTTTTGTACTTTAAACGTCGATATGTATGTATGTAAATTCAAAAACCATTTTTCTCAAGTCTTGCTTTTTGAATTAAGACACTATTGAAGTAAATGAGCGATATGTGCATTCATTCATGCATATGTATGTATACTAGGGTGGTCCAAAAATGCATGCGGACAAAGAGAAGCCGGAATTTTTATGCTCTCACCTCCTAGGATTATTCTATACCGAAAAAAAATAAACCAGGTCGCTGAAATCGGTCAAATTTTTCCATTTATTTTATATGGGAAAAAATACTTTTCGTAGAAATGGTATAGATGCTTGAAAATCAATATTCTTCGATCGGAAAAATCTGTTTCTCTTCAGGTGGATTCCCAATAATAACACCCGGTTATTTATTTAACCATTTCTTTATGGTAACTATATTTTAGAGGTCCGCCAAACCCCACAGAAATTGCCAGCAAATGCAATGGGGGATAAATGAAAAATATATAGTATTAAAAAATGGTTAAGTGAACAATTGGACATTGGAAAAGAACCAGAGTTTTCCGAACGAGAAATATTGATTTTCAAGAATTCCACACCATCTCTACGGAGAGTTGTTCTTTTTTTTTATATATATGTATATAAAATACATGGAAAACTTTGTGCGCTTTGAACGAATTCTAAATATTTTTTGTTTTCAAAATCAAAAATAGGGGTATATTTTTTTTCGATATAGAACATTCCTAGAGGGGGACGGGATTAAAATTTTGACTTTACTTATTTTGGACCACCCTAATGTATGCATGTGTACATACATATGCATGTGTTTTAATTGCGTTCAACGTATTTGTCGGTCAGAAGTTGCTGCCACAGATTTTATATTTTGCTTACGAACAAACATGCATAAGCCCTAGGGTGGTCCTTAAAATATCAACA
>NW_016165228.1:0-28380 GCF_001687245.7 Rhagoletis zephyria | reverse complement strand
GCCGAAAATCCTTAAGTTGGGGTTTAAAAGACTTAAGACGATCCGTGATCTTTGCTTGTCGAGCGATGACTAGTGGGAACGCGATATTATGTACCTAAATTTCTGGCTATAAATTAGAAATGGACGCGGGACTAATTATGCCCTTCCCGAAATTCAAATGTTAGTACCGAACCCACCCATCCGGACGTTTCTCAGAATTGTACCGTGGGTGCCGAAATCTATCACTGAGATTATTCCCATGTCTTTAAAATTAATTTTAGGTATAAAAACAAAATAATGAAGGATCTGTCATCTGCCGATTATTATTTTTGCTGTGCTGTTCTTTTCATCTCTGCATGCTTATTTCATAAAGCGTTTTTAAGGAAAATTTTCTGAATTAGTGCAGGTTGCGGGATGTATCGAGTCCCAACCCGCCCGCGCTATTTTTTCACACCGTCCCGATACCGTCCATGCCGCTAATTTTGAAATCAGTACCGTGGGTCCCGCGCGTACCGATGTCCCTCGCCGATCTCTAGTATGAATGTATGTATATATTTACAGATACATTACTGAATAAATAATCTTACATCACGAAAACGCGCACCCTCTGGGCAACGTGAGCAATACATATGAGATGCGGTAGCCAATCAATGTTAAGCCTAAGGACGCTACTTGGCAGTAGCACGGCGGAAAACGTCTTGTCTACTTCTTTGGACAAGGCGAACGTTTAAAAAACTTTAATTTGAGGTTTTTTACCTGCAACGTGCGGAAGCTTAATGGGGATAGAGCCTCTGTTAGCTAGCCGGGCTGATTGATATCCTCTGGAGCAAGGGGGATAAAACCTTGTGACTTCTATTACTGCTGCCATCTAAATAAGCTCAAGTACTTCCATGAGCACTTCCCTTAGCACTATATTTAAATCACGACAAAATGATCCCGTCGTCGTCGCCAAGATGATACGTCTGAAGGTTGTAGTCTACAGCACTAGAACGAAAGTTATTCACTTAAAGTGACCTGGCTGTCCGCATACCGGAAAACTAGTAACCAAATCGATCAGGTTACAATAGACGTAAGATACGCTGTTAGTGTTTTGGACGGTCGGAGAATCACCCTCTACGGGGAACACTATCTTGTGTTAATATACGTACTACGCAATACGAGGAAAGTTCAATGTCGAAAAGCTGCAGACTGCCAGCATATGCGCCACACGACTGTCATATCTATTCTCTGGTTGCACTCTTCAACAAACTGATATAAATATATGTATATCCAAATAGGAGCACTACAAGTCCCGCTCACTAAGCCTGAAAGAACAACACGCCGAGGAATGCCACGGAGATCACAGTTGCCTACAGGGCCACGCTGCCATTGGACGCAAAGCAAGCCATGGGTGATAGGAAGAACATTGGAAATTTTTATCAGTTATGCCACTTATGAAAGGTTTCAGAGCCTCATTAGTGTAGCTTCCAACCGAATAAACCATTGTAGACCAAGTTCTCACCACGTCTACGTCAGCACTAGAAGAAGCCTTACCCAGCCGGCGATATCAAACGAGATTTCAGACGGGACGACTTCCTATCATGCGATTTCTTTAATCTGCTGTTGTATACCCGTAATTATTTAGAAGTTGGATATTCTAAGCAAGTGGGTCTAAAATCAATTTGGAGGTTGCCAAATTGCGAAAATACATGGGTTTCTTAGCATTTTGCGGTAGTATCGTAAAACAGGGCTTACATTTCGTATGAGGAATCCATTTATGCACTAATCTTGTTCTTAAAACTTCCACCAGAGGGCGCAACAGTAAACATTTTCACATTTCCCTCGAAACTTATTTTCGCGGTTTGGCAAACTCCACATTAATTTTCGGCCCATGGTTTCTTCGGCAAATTTGCTTAGAAATATACGTAGAACACTCCTATGCTATTGTAAAAAAAATGTTAACCCGCCTAGTAGCTTGCTAGCTACTTAATGCTGCTATTAAAATATGCAACCACACGCCACATCTGCACTTACTTATTATAATAATCACATACGCATTCTTACATACATACACAAGTATATTAAATATATGTAAGCCCTATACAACCACATCAAGTATGTCAATATGCTTGCATGCCATCAGTTATTCAAAAATCGACAGCTTCTATGAACTACGAGCAACAGCAAAGGAAGAAAGCTATTTCATGGTGCCACAGAGTTCACATTTCATGATTGTGTACTCCAGCTGGAAAGTGAAGCAAATTTTGTTTTGACATGTGTCAGTGCAACTACAAACAAACCAATGAGTAATCGTATGTGCATATATGTATTGTAGTAAATCCTTTTCAGGGGAAACACATCCATATATGCGTTGAAGGAATTGTTAAGTTCTTTGTTGAATTTAGCAAAGAACCAGCAGTTAGTTAGTTAAGATGTAATCGGGCAAAGCTGGGTATAGCAACGCAGAGCAGTGCTGCATTGCTCAATTTGAGGTGAGCTCAAATTTTCGTTTACTTAGACTTTGGTGCCAATATTGTATGCAAAAACGCATTCACTCTTGTGTTTACCTCTACTTCTATGACATCATTCTACAAAATATGCGCATGAGTGTGCCTCACCAAAAATAAAAAAAAAAAATGAAAATGCGGTGTTTCCACCGGAATTATAAAATTTATTTTATTTGAAGACTTCTGTCAAAATATTTCGAAAAAATATTAAGATATACCTAAGGTACACCGATTTGCAAATACCTCCAAAAATTAAATTATTCTTACCCCGTTGATACAATTTTGAAATATTTTTGTGCAGACCTTTTGGCCTTAAGTTCTTCTGCCATCTGAGCTGATTTTTTGGAAAAAAATATTTTTTAAAACTAATTTTATTTATAAAGAAATAAATTTTTGAAGGTATTTTCAAATATTTGTTCGGTATATTTTGGCGAAGGACTTGAAATTATATTTGATTATTCCGATAGAAACACAAACTCGATTTTTTTGTATGAAGAAAGATGCATCCTAATGTACACATGCTTGTTTGTATGCACCTTCTGCTTTTTAGCACATTATGAAAATTAAATATTCAAATTCGCAAATGCATATTTTTGCTATGCATACTTGTCGTTGATTGCGAAATTTTGTCAATTGTGGCAGGTGTACAACCAATTGATATTCAGGTGAATCTCGTTTGTATTCAGATACGGAGTATTTCTACTGAATTATTTAAACGCACTTTGCTTCGACTAATTAAATTAAGTTCTTGATTTGCATCTTGTAAACATAACTGTATGTGAGTCTATGTGCAATAAATAGCCTTATATATAAAAGTAAATCGCGAGAAAGAATAAATATTTTCTAGTCTTTTGAACAATTTAGACACATTTGTCCCGCGTCATTTATTATGAAAGCTTCGAAAACCGGATCGTTATGTCTATTTATACCAAACTAGCCAATGCCTTACTACCCAAGAAGGATATGTCATTAGTTTTACGGACTTTTCGCTACAACAAAGTAGCTTCTTCTAATAAAGTCTACAAGCAAGCTGATAGGCTTAAGCAGAGCGTCTAATTGCGAAACGATACTTTTATCGAAATTTTTATGGGCCACTAAAGGTCTAACCAATACTTCCTTGATAACTTAAAACGGTCGAAATATTTTCTGGTACCACATGGTAGGTCTACTAAAATAATATTTGTCCTTCACACGGTTTTAGGTCGCACAGCACTGGGGTTAACTCATTTATTAAGAAATGCTGTTTACTGCTCGCGGATTTGAGGAGTACAGCATGAAAGCGTATCGAACTGATCATAATTGATACTTAAAAAAATACGCAGATTGCTTAAAGAATTGTTTCATAAAGACTCTTGAGAATTGCATTCATATGACTATCAGGCTAATGAAATATTAGACAGGCGAATGGAAAAGAAGTCTCACTTCAATCTTCAACATGTCGTTGTCCCCTCTCAACATTCTTGACATTTGGAATTCTGGGAGGGACTACACTACAAAAATCAGAAAAGCCAGTCTACAAAGGGAAGTTTCATCGTTTTTTTCTCAGAAGCGAAGAAAAGTGCAGCGCAACACCACAGCACTTAGTGCCATAAAAGCTCAGATCACTCAAAGCCATAACAGAAACCACACTGAAGAGATAGCTCTCGCAGTAGCCTCGAACCCAAGGACGAGATTCAGACCGACTGTTATCACAAAACCAGTGAACGCGATGCTGTACTGTCTATAGCCTGCCTATCGGTAATCACCGATAGAAAATCATCATCCTTACTTGCTCTGGCCTCGTTAATGTCTTTAATGGCGTTAACCATTTCCCATCGCGAAGACGAAGTGCTTTGGCTGACCGGAGAGACCTGAAAAATGTAAAAATGTGTATACCGCAATTGCGTTCTGCAGCAGGGAAAAGTCCTATTTAACTAGACTCTACACCGACATAACACGTGCGCATATGTCTCTGCCTTACTAAGCTATGTCTCGCGCTAACGACCACCTCTGTTCTTCCTCTTTAACCCACAAAGATAATGTCCACATCGATTTGGTCTGACCCTGTCGAAACAGCGCGCTTTTTTATTTATACATAGCTCCCAAGCCAAATTAAGCTATGTTAATTGCTTTTGGTGTTTTTCCTAATTACCTAACCACATTCAGTTTTATTACGTAAAAGGCGTTAAAGCATGAAATCTGATCAATTAATTTAGTTATTGCTATTTTAACGAATACAATAAATTATAAATAAATATTTCGAATGAAGTCAAATCACTGGCCAATAAGAAACCTAATTAACTATGCATCAATAAAATATGTGTCGTAATCAAAAATTTCTTTATCTGCTTCAATAAATAGTGAGTAAACTAGAGATAAAGAAATTCAATTCAGTGCATTGCATTCCAATGCAATTTGTTCTTATCAATTAAATTGAATTACACAAGTTGCCCAACCCTCACTTCTTCCGCCCAACGGATATGTAGCCACATATCAGCGCCAACCAAATGACCATTGCTGTGATGACTTAGCAGTGATTAACTTGACGCTTATTTCCTGTTCAATTGACCGCACAAATTGCAAATATATTCGACGCATATATGCATGGCAAAGGTCGATAGGAATATTGTGTGGATAATTTGTAGCTTCGAGTAGAAGATTGAAAATATTGCACCGCCACGACCATCGATAGTTTTCCAGCTCTACATATCTATGAGTTGAAGAACGAGATTCAAAGATACGTACAACGACCACAGAGCCCAAGACAGTACATACCTGCAATCAACGGCATACACAGGGGGAGGGTACCGTTAAAACGGACTCCCATCCTGTGCCGAAAGATTCACCAGAAATGTCACTGATTTCCCTGCAAGCGATCAAGCGGAGCCACAACCCGTACACAGCATATCCACACAATTTAGTGGCAGTTGCCAACAGAGGCCATCAAAAGTGGTTTCACTGTGCTTTGTTTTTAAATATTTCTGCAGGTTTGCTAATTTGGTCGTCGTTATTTATGTAACGCTGCAAAGTCAGGCAGTGGCTAATCGGCTTAATATCACCTAGGCTCTACTAAAAAGGGCCACATCATTATGTACGGATTTCTTATCGCCTTCTAAAGGCTTTATATAGGGTAATGCAAGGCTGATGCAGAATTTTGGCAGCAATTATTTGTGATATCTTAATGTGTTTAACCGACTTCAAAAAAGGAGGAAGATTGTAAATTAATCGGAAAATGTTTTTTGTTTATGCTACCGGATAACTTTAGACCACGTTAACCGTTTCGATAATTTTTTTTAGCAGAAACGCGGTCCTAAAGCTCGATCCAATAGGTACTAATTTGGTTCAGTTCGGATCATTGGATCACGAAGAAATTAACGGTACTACTAAATTTTTACATGCACATTGAAGTCGGTTGTGTTTTTTTGGTTAAACATTATCTTATTTTTTCAGACAGTTGATACTACGGGCTTTGGCAAGCGTAGCCGTGCAATGCAATCTGAAAAAATATAGTACATTTCAAATAAATATAGTATTATATTTAAAAGAAAAAATTTAAATGCTTTTTAAGTGTACATCTTTTTTCTTTATTATACATTTCCTCTTTATATTTCTTTGAAAGTATCATATGCTTTAACGCAATCTATAGTTAAATTAATATAAGTCAAAAGTTCGTTTTTTATTAGTGAGGTAGTCGCCTTGTTTCCCTTATCTCGCCATTTGACATTCATAATAGAAAAAACCCTTTATGTAAATGCCGAAGTTGCAGGTATAGAGGAGCAGGAACGAAATACTTTTCTGTGGTTCTATTAATAAACTCAGTATGACCTTTTACTTTAAAGAATATTTCTTTCAAAATTTTTGCTTCAGGATTAAAGCTCATTTATTTTGATATACATTTCTTCTAGCAACTTACTGAAATATATTAATATTTATAATTAAATAAATATGGTATTTTTGCATACTATATTTTTTTCCACCAGTATATAGTACGCAGTCCAAAAAAATAGTACAATACTATATATTATAGTACGGTTGGCAACCCTACTCCAGGGAAACATAGCATATCCACATTGCATATTTTGCTTTGCATATTTCTAGACCCATGGGTTATTCATTTGGAGACTTTGAGATATAGAAATTTAGCGTCACGATTTCTGAAATCCCACTACAGAATGCTGTTAACGCTTTGTAGGTCTTTTGCTCAACGTCAGACGTCCATAAAAGTTTACTATCTAAAATTACACCTAAAAACTTTAGATACATCCGAAGAAATTTGAATATTGACTTCCTTAAGGGCAGGGGGACCAAAGTCATATAGCCTTCTACTTCTAGTGAAGAGCACAACACTAGTTTTGGTTGGTATTTGCGGTTTTCTGCAGACAAGTGACAGAGAAGGATCCGTCATATGTGTAGATGTTAGAGCCCGTAAGTTGGATCACAAGGTAATCAAGTATCAAGCACCAGAGCAAGGAAGAAAGCACACCGTCTTTAGGACAGCGCCTGTAAACTACGCACGTGACATACAACACATAATCTAATCCGTGCCTTAGAGCTAAGTCGCATATGCTATCGAAGGTGAAACTGTGGCAGGCATCCTCAACGTCTAAAAAAATGTCCAAAGCGAATTCTTTCTTAGTGATGACATTGCTAATCCTAGCAACCAGATTTTGCAGAGCAGTCTCACAATATTTCCCCGCCAGATAGTCATTGAACATTCAAAAACAGAGGATGTGATAAAGGCGCCTCCCTTTGAACGCGCTACCCATCGAATCTCTCCTGACATTTTAGCACGAAGGACATCATGCTAATGGGCCTGAAGCTTTTGGGACAAGTATAGTCGTCTCTACCAACTTCAGGGATAAACACGACGTGTCTATGTATGTACTAGTCGCCGTATTTAATCTTAATTTCTTCGGAAGCATCCCACCTGCAAACTTTCCCGCAGGGTTCCGTTTAATATCCATTTGTATATATATATATATATGTGAGTGAGTAGTAAATAGTTAAAGTGATTTAAGTGATTTTAATGTCGATTTAATTTGATTTGAAACCACTCGATATGAATTAACCGCCGAAACCCAGACCATTTATCAATGCAACTAATGCTTAACAGATTTGGAGTTTATCTGTTTGTATGCCAGTAGCCGCAAATGTTGCAACAACTGCACGGAAGTGGCAGAGTAGACGAAAAATGGGAAAAATTAAATGAGAAAGAAAAGCAGCAGAAGAGCATATCAAAAAGAGGTAAGCACAGGAGCAGGGACTAAAATGGAAAATAGGGGCCGGTAAGGGATGGAAAACAAGAATAAGGTGAACTAAGGAGGGCTGGAAGTGAAACCGGTCACGAAGATTGCACATCGCTTAGTTGCCACACTGCATGAGTCCACTCATAAAAATTGCAATTTAAATGCGAGAAATTGAACGTTGCCGCGCACACACACGCATACAGAAGCATTTGTGTACATACAGAAATTCGATGTTTGTGTGTCACTAAAAATGTTGCTGATTTAATTCCATTAAATGTTTATCAAATTTAAATGTGGATGATGGCGACGACGAGCGATGATGGCGATAGCGTTTATGGTAGCGAAAGCGCAATCTTCGAAGTTGAAAAAGTTTGCTGCTGTTTGTTGTCGGTAATGTTGTTGCCGATAATCTTATTGAATTCAAGCTGAGCAGTGATGCAGTAAGGAGATGTGTGTTGAGTGTGTTTGTGCGTGTGTGTGTGGTAAGAGCACCCTGCACTACTTGGTAGAAGGGGGCAGTCAGGCAGCGAGGTCGTCAGATTGCAAGAGTAGTTATGGCATAAAACTCTTTTAACTGCCGTACCGCTACCCAGTGGCGGATACAGGGGAGGGGCGTTCGCCGCCCCTAGGGCTGGAAAAAAATTTCGGTTGAAATATATTACCTCAAACGAGAAACTTGAAAACAAATTAAAAATAATAATAATTTTAATCTTCAATCATAAACCCATTTTTAGGCTTGCACAAGATTATTTATAGAATAAGAAAGCATGTAAATCTCTTAAATTAAAAATTACAACAATATGTCATAAGTTTACGGCATTTCCATTTTGACACGATTTGACCATTTGTCTTAATATATTTTAGTTTCCATTATTTGTTTATAAAAATAGGCATAGTATGATCTTTAACAAAAACCCTATAAATCCAAGCTTGAATATCTGTGCAACGTTTTAAAAAATCAACAAACTTTCGTGAAAATTTTGAACTTTTCAATTCGATTTTTAAGAAATATTTTGAGTAAGCACTCTTTTAGCCCATTCAATTTTACTGCAAGTTTAAAGTAACTGATTTTTGGCATTTTTTTTTTTGTTGACCATGTTAGATATTTTATTCCATACAAAACATTTTCGACGATTTTTTTTATATGGAGAAATGAGCAACACCTTCGACGAAAAAAATTCCCAAAAATCAATGGTACTTGAAATTGGGCTAGAAAACTCCATACTCAAAATATTTCTAAAAAATCTAATTAAAAAGCTTGAAATTTTTACAAAGTTTGTTGATTTCTTTTTTAATTTTTCACAAAGATTGAAACTTGGATTTATATGGTTTCTGTTAAAAATATGCTATACCTTTAAAAAACAATAATTAAAATTAAAAAATTTTGAAAATAAATGGTGAAATCTTGCAAATATGTGAGTGTCGTAAAGTTTTGTATGTCGAATCACACTTTTTGATACTACTTTTTGTATATTTCCGCGGTGAATGTAGAAAATTTCACAATCAACTGTGTAACCAGAAATTTGTAAGGGGATAGCAGGAAAATGCGTAGAAAAAGCTAGTTACCGATATCGCTAAGGAATTATACTATTTGGACATCGTCCTTCCGATAAAAAAGATCTTAAGTAAAAAAAATAAAACTTTGTGGCACATCTATAGGTTAAGGTCTTTAATTTGACCTCTCATTTTTGAAATTAAAAAAAAACGCTGAAAATCTAATGACTATCACACAAAATACTTTCCATAAATTTCTTTCGATTCACACCCACTTTTAAATATTTCATAAAACTTGTGTGTGCGTTAACTAAATGACTTTTCAAACAGGTGGAAGTCCTTTTCAAAAGTTATTTGAAACTAAAATCTTCTTACATCTCTTTCGCCTGACATTGTGATACACGTGTGTTTCCATAGCAGATGAACTAATTTGAATTGGATTGTTCAAACATGTTGCAACCCTCCTAAATAAAAGTCAGAAATAAAGAGTTTTCAAACCCACTTCAATTGATACCCATCCTTTAATAATTCGTCGAACTTAGTGAATAATTTGAATGTAACGTTTTAAACACGTGGCAGCCCTCTTCAAACGTTCCAAATGTTCAGACTAAATATTTCTTAATACTCTTTCGTTTGACTCCCGTATTTATATAACTCACACAAATGTTGCATAAGTTTACCTAAATTAAACCTTTCAAACAGATGGCAGTCCTCTTGAAAAATATTTTCAAGTTACACTCTTGTTAAGGCTCCTTTGTCTAAGATTGCGATACATATTTTAATTAAGTGATAAATTAAGTTGAGATTAATTTTTTAAACATATGGCAACCCCACCAAATACAGTTCAGAAATAAAGAATTTTGAAACCCCCTTACATTGATACCCAAATTTTAATAATTCATTTAACTTATTAAATACTTTGAATTTACCTATCTAAACCGGTGGCAACCTTTTTCCATTACCACAAAAATAGTCTTAACGTTGAAAATAAAAACACACTTTCGTTTGACATATATAATTGATGTTTCATATAATTTGTGTATAAGTTAACTTAATTCGACATTTCAAGCCGGTGGCAACCTTGTTTAAAATATTTTCAAACTATTACCTTCTTTAAACCATTTCGTTTGGCACCCATACGGTGATACATACATATTTCTCTCACCTATTTCCAATAACTTAAACTGAATTTTATTTTTTTAAACAGGTGGCAACCCTCCTATAGTTAAGTTAAAAGACAAAGCAGATCTTTTATGCTGAACAAAGAATGCCTTCGCGTATTATATATATGCTAGTGAACGCGCATGACGTGAAAACGCCAAAATTTAATTACATTTTTTTAACAAACAAAAACCTCTAAAAATATTCCTAATGATTAATCTAAACCATTTCTCAGAGATCTCGCATGGTGTCGATTTTCATTTCATCACATTTCAAATCTCCCTGTAACTTCAAAAAATAAAACCTGTGCACATCTGTGAAGAATCCCAGTTCTTCAATTTGATTTCTCATTTTGGAAATTCGAAATAACGATGCAGATGTGAGAACCTTAAAAAAATATACAGGACAACTCTAATTAAAAATATTATCAGCCTATAGTTTTTTTATAACTCTTTCGTTTGACACTAATATTTCGGAATTTCATATATGGATGTATCTTTCGTTTAAGTAAAACCAATTCGACTTTTCAAACAGCTGGCAATCCCTTTAAAAGTATTTTCAAACCAAAATCTTTCGCCTGGCATTTAATTAAATTTAATTTTTTTAAGCACATGGCAACTGTCCTAAATAAAGCTTAGAAATAAATTATTTTCAAACCCATTTCGATGAATAGCCATCTTTTGACAATCCATTTAGCTTATTAAATAATTGGAGCTTAATCAACAAAAAAAACCATATGTTCAGTTTAAAGATTTCTTAACACTATATCTATATTTAAAAATTGCATGTAACTTATGTATACTTAAACGAAATACTACTTTCAAAACAGTCGGCAATCCTCTTAAAAATTATTTTCGAACTAAAATTTCCTTAAATATTTTTCGTCGGACATCGTTATAAATATTTCAAGTAACTGATGAATTAAGTGGAAATTTATTTCTTAAACACGTGGAAACCTTGCTAAATGTAGTTCCTAAATAACCATCGGTTAGTAATTCATTTAACTTATTAAATAATTTTTGTTTAGACCTTTAAACTGGGGCAACTCTCAAACACATCAAAAACGTTCTAAATCGTCAAACTAAGTATTTCTTGAGGGTTCAAGCAGGTTGGATGCTTGTAGGTCATATAGCTTCGATTGGTCACTCCGCTGTGAATCAAGTTAGATGCCTGTCATTTAACGTTATTCGACAAGTCGATCCCAATCGCCCCTCTCCAAATAAAATCCTGTATCCGCCACTGCCGCTACCACTCTATATTACTTTCGTAGCCTTGCCTTCTACTGACTTTTGGCTTCTTTCACTGACACACTCATATATACAAACATACATATCTATGTACTCTTGCATATGTACATATGTATATATTTAAATTGAAAATCGCTGTAATAACTGAAATTGATTTTTGATTTGTGATTTAATTTTGAGTGCAAAGCAAATATCAAGAATGCCACCACACAGAACGGGTTAGCGAAGGATAAGGCTAAGAATAAACAGCAAGCAGTGCTGCAAGGCACATTCAGCCAGCATCTTGCAACTTTTCTTAGCGCGCGCGCGCTCCAATCATGGCTTACAAACACTAGCTGGATATGCTGCGAAGTTTAGTGTTGAATCAGCATTTTATTTGAAGCTGAACTCATCCACTTCGATGGCATGCAAACAAATGTTGCACGTACGAACTGAGATTTTAACGATATGCTGCACTCTTTGAATAATATAAAGATAAGCGACCACATTAAAATGAGTACTTTTTACTTTTCAGCAATGTGTATAGCGTCAGCTTGAGTGGTGCGTGTAGCACAATCGATTATTCGAATATTTCAGCGCGTTGCTGCAAAATATTCCCCCGAATCATTTCTGTGTATGTACATATCTAAATACATACATACATACGCATATTTAATAGCTTTTTGGAAACAGAAATAAATGAGTAAGCACTGCACAGCCTCACTTTTACACCATTGGGCGTGGCTTCAACAACAAATATTTGAATTATACTTCCTTAAAGAGTTCATTGATATGCTTTTAGAATATTTGATGCTCATGAGGGACTGCGGATATATGCAACTGAATATGTATGTAGGTACTCGGACATATTTACATGTGTAACGCGCTTGGATCAATGTTTGTATGTTTGGATTGGTATAAACTCAGCAAGCTTTTAAGTAAATATTAGCTACTTACTACTTAAATGTATTATACTCGTAAATGTAAAAGTTGGTGGGTGAGTAAGTGAGTAAGTGTGTGAGTGAATGAGAATGAGTATCTGAGTATTTTTGTTGGACGTATTTCAACGAAATTTGGCACTTACCTGAATTAACATACATACGTACATATGTATAGGATATTTTTTGAAGAGAGTTGCCACCTTCCCTCAAAAGTTGAAAATAATTTTAGTTAATAAATTAAAATAATATTTAAAAATGCACATAAGTGTCATACGAAAGGGGTTAAAAAAGGATTAGCTTCGAAAATATCTTTGAATACAGTGTTACCACCTGATCAGAAGCATTTAAAGGAAATATGTTTAAAAACTTGCTACCTATTTACTAATTCAGAATCAATTCAATTAACAAGTTAACCGAAATATTTTAATATGGAAAACAGATAAAAGAAGAAAGTTGCCCCTTGTTTTGAAATTCAATATCAATTTGATTAGCAAGTTAAGCGAAATGTTTTAATATGGGTGTTAAATGATAAAAAATCTAAAACTTTTCGAAAAATTAGGAATTAAAAAGAAAAATAAAACTGTATATAAAAATGTACTTTTGAACCTTGAAGTTTCTAAATGGGCACGAAAAATTTCGAAAAATACCGACAAAAACTGCGAAAGTAGTGGAAAACCCTGAAAATACCCAAAGGTTCCGAAAAAGCACGTAATTGAAATCAGGAAGGGTCCCGAAAAAATACTGAAATCCCGAGTCCATACCCAAATAATACAAGGCAACTTGTGGAACTAATCGTTATAGAAAGGGCTCGAGTGAAATCCAACATGTTCCTAAAAAAACGAACCACCCCGAAAAGTCAACAAAAAAAAATATCGAAAACCAAAAACGAAAAGACGAAGAATACCGAAAAGTAGCGACAACTCCCCAACCGATAAGAAATAAAGAAAACAAAGCTTAACGAAATGCCGTGATCTCAAAATCAAAGTACGGATCGAGTTGCGTTCGATATAGAATGCTGCGATTCGGGCCCGGGTCTCGGAGAAAAAGAGAAATGTGCTGAAAAAACAGGTTTGCGGAAAATCCCTGTAGTACCGAAAAATACATATACATATGTAACATGAAGTATCCCGAAAATCCTGAAAAAATTCGGTACAGTCCCGAAAAATTCCGCAAACCTCCACGCCCAGAGCCCCTTGGCCAACAGTCTTGCTTTCTGTTTGATGGGCTTATGTGAAGCCCCGAATGCTTGACTGAGAAGTATCCCGACTTTTCAGGTCCAACCTATTCGCGGAAATCTGTGAAAATTATACTAGTATATAAGAGATATTAATAGGACACATACTTTCCACAACCTCAAAAAAGTATACAAAAATCCTTATAAATATCTCTAATTCACGACCGGCTGACCCTGTTAAACCCCCACTACAATGCTTTCGACAAATTGCATTTACCCTCCAACTGCCGCATATCATCCTTTAAGCCATATGTAATCGGACAAACAAAGTGATAGTAATTGCTTCGCGTGCATAGTAAATTTCCCAGGACAACGAAGACCACCAGCATCAGCACCAACAAACCAACTAACCACATGGTGACGCTTAGAGCTGTGGGAGTAATTCAACTACAGAACACGTCAAACAAATGGAAGGACACACACGCACGCACACCAGCAGACGATTAAGAGGGGCAAACGGAGCTGGCGTTGATATTTGCAAATGGCTAGGGGCAGAGCCCACGTACTAGCCATGCAGTAGTAGAGCTGTTATCAGCGACAATTCACCAGCAAGTGAATGGAATAAGTTAAGAAAAATAGTGCGATCGCAGTGGTACGCGTATTGTTAGCTTATGAAATTAAGAGTAAAAAAAATATATATATGTATACAGATAAGTTCGAAAGTCAACTCCCATATTTGCTCATACGGAGGAAACAAAAGACTCACAATTAGAATGCAAAAATTAACGCTAAACATAACTAAGTGTCCGCTGCTGTCTGCCACCCGAAGCATCTCTCAGCTATTTGCACAAACTCAATCTGAAGCATATATATACGCCATTGTCTTATATATATACATATATACATATGTATGTGTAAACTTTTCAAAATAATTGGCCGACGGGATGTGAAACTCGCAATCAGGCGAATTTAGTGTTATTACAGTGTCGTGTCGTTTCAACTTGCGAAGTGGCTGGCACTCATCCCATTGAATTGGCAACTCAGCCGCATTTTTCATGCCCCTTACTTTACTTATCTCGAGCTCATTGTTATTNCTGTCTGCCACCCGAAGCATCTCTCAGCTATTTGCACAAACTCAATCTGAAGCATATATATACGCCATTGTCTTATATATATACATATATACATATGTATGTGTAAACTTTTCAAAATAATTGGCCGACGGGATGTGAAACTCGCAATCAGGCGAATTTAGTGTTATTACAGTGTCGTGTCGTTTCAACTTGCGAAGTGGCTGGCACTCATTCCATTGAATTGGCAACTCAGCCGCATTTTTCATGGCCCCTTTTACTTATCTCGAGCTCATTGTTATTTTAGTCTCCAAGCGATATCCACTGCCCGTCGTAATGTGAATGTAAGTTTATAAATTTGCTTGCGGTGACTTTAGAGCGCCATTGTTGCTATGCATTAGTCGTAGCCAGCGTTGCGCTTCTATGTATGTATATACATAAGGGCGGTCCAAAAATATATGTGGAAAAGTTAAGTCCGAATTTCAATCCTCTCACACCATAGGGATGTTCTATATCGAAAAACGTATACCCCTATATTTTTTATTTTGGAATCAAAAAATATTTAGAGGTCACTCAAAGCGCTTAAAGTTTTCGTAGAAATGGTATAGAATAATTGAAAATCAATATTTTTTGATCGGAAAACTCTGGTTATCTTCATTGAATTTTTCAGGATTTTTCGCGGACCTATACATTATAGTTACCATGAAACAATTGTTAAATAAACAATTTTTTATTAGTATTGGGAATCGTCTGCAGCAAAACAGAGTTTTCCAATGAAAAATATTGGTTTTTAAGAATTCTATTTACCATTTCTACGAAAAGTTGTTTTTTGCCCATAAAAAATATGTATATGGAAAACTTTAAGCGCTTTGAGCGACCTCTCTATATAATTTTTGATTTTCAATATAAAAAAATATGGGTATATTTTTTCGGTATAGAACAATCCTAGGAAGTGAGAACATAAAAAATCTGACTTTACATTTTCACATGCATTTTTGGATCACCATAATGCACCTAAGTACGTAGCTGCACTCGGATATGCAATAGCGGCGGCAGTAAAGGGGGAGTCACCTAAGTACATACATATCTCCGCAGAAAGTATAGCGCACGCATTAACATACTAACTGAAATTAGCACTACTCTATGTGTACATACTTACACTCGACACACTAAGCGCTCTCACAGCCTCAAGCGTTGACAGCGTTGTGCCTTTTGTGCTTTGCGGCTATGCGAGTCAGCAGTGCCTGGGTGCTGGGAAATTAGCGCCAAGCCAGCCGTAAGTGGAAGCGGAAAATGAAAGCGACTGTAAGCGGAAATGTTGNAATTTGCTTGCGGTGACTTTAGAGCGCCATTGTTGCTATGCATTAGTCGTGGCCAGCTCTGCGCTGCCCTTCTATTTATATATACACATAAGGGCGGTCCAAAAATATATGTAGAAAAATTAAGGCCGAATTTCAATACTCTCTCACACCATAGGGATGTTCTATATCGAAAAACGTATACCCCTATATTTTCATTTTGGAATCAAAAAATATTTAGAGGTCGCTCAAAGCGCTTAAAGTTTTCGTAGAAATACTTGAAAATCAATATTTTTTGATCGGAAAACTCAGGTTATCTTCAGGAGACTTACATATAACCATGTTTATTTAACCATTTTTTATACTAACGATTTTTTATTGGTCCCCTATTGCATTTTTCGGGATTTTTGGTGGACCTATACATTATAGTTACTATGAAAGAATTGTTAAATAAACAGAGTTTTCCGATCACAAATATTGATTTTTAAGAATTCTATATAACATTTCTACGAAAGGTGGTTTGTTCCCCATATAAAATACATGGAAAACTTTGAGCTCTTTGAGCGACCTCTCTATATAATTTTTGATTTTCAATTTAAAAAAATATAAGTACGTAGCTGCACTCGGATATGCAATAGCGGCGGCAGTAAAGGGGGAGTCACCTAACTACATACATATCTCCGTATCTGAAATTAGCACTACTCTATGTGTACATACTTACACTCGACACACTAAGCGCTCTCACAGCCTCAAGCGTTGACAGCGTTGCGCCTTTTGTGCTTTGCGGCTATGCGAGTCAGCAGTGCCTGGGTACAGGGAAATTAGCGCCAAGCCAGCCGTAAGTGGAAGCGGAAAATGAAAGCGACTGTAAGCGGAAATGTTACTGGGAATTATTTAAATTGCATGAGAGTTGGCTTTCACGCTCATAATTACTATTAGCATGCTGCATATCTAGAGGAATACGTGTACATATGTACATACATCCATATTAGCGTGGGCCGAATATCCGCTTTTCTAGAATTCGGATTGGTAATATCAAAAATATGGTTCATTATGTTCTAAAAAAATCTCCGTGAAATGTGATAATTTTTGGTCAATATCCTAGGCTCGCCCACGTCCATCAAAGTTCAAGTACTAAAAAAAATTGTTTCTTAGCTAACTTCGATACCCTATAAAAGAGGTCCATATACCAAATTATGTAGGGACTAATACTTTCGAAGATTGTTGCAATCTTAGTAAAAAAGTGTATTAATTAACTATTCATTTATTAATCTTTATTTTTTGAGCATATTGTACTTTGATGGACTTGGACGAAGCTAGGATATTGACCAAAAAATTCCAAATTTTACACAGATTTTTTTTTAAGCATAATGAACCATATTTTTGCTATGACCAATCAAAATTCTAAAAAGCCGATTTTCGACCCACGCTAATCCATATGCAGTACATAAGCATACCCAGTCGTTAAANTATCAAAAATATGGTTCATTATGTTCTAAAAAAATCTCCGTGAAATGTGATAATTTTTGGTCAATATCCTAGGCTCGCCCACGTCCATCAAAGTTCAAGTACTAAAAAAAATCTTAGCTAACTTCGATACCCTATAAAAGAGGTCCATATACCAAATTATGTAGGTCTAATACTTTCGAAGATTGTTGCAATTATAGTAAAAAAGTGTATTAATTTATTTATTTATTAATCTTTATTTTTTGAGCATATTGTACTTTGATGGACTTGGACGAGGCTAGGATATTGACTAAAAAATTCCAAATTGCACACAGATTTTTTTAAAGCATAATGAACCTATTGAATTGCTATTACAAATCAAAATTCTAAAAATGCCGATTTTCGACCCACGCTAATCCATATGCAGTACATAAGCATACCCAGTCGTTAAATTGAGGGGCGCTTTTCAATTCCAAGACAGTGCGAACAAAGATAAGTGTTTGTATGTATTTTCAAAGTAACGATGGTCGCATATTTAAACTGAACCCCGTCCATCTCTGCTACTCGTGTCGAAACTATGAGCATCTAACAGAGCAATTCTGGCTAAGATAGTTGCAAGCCTTTTTTAAGACAATTAAAAGCAGTTGCCAAAATAGTTTGAAAGATTTTGTTTATTCTGGCACGAAAGTCCTACAAAAAAGTTCACTTGCCAATTTTCATGGTCAAAAACTCCAAATTTAGATGTATATCACTTTGCTTCGCAATAGCCGAGTTTTTATACATGCTTTTCTTTTTTAATTAAATTTTCATTTAATTTTTAGATTTTGTAAAGAAAAATAAAAATTTAATTCATTTAATTTTTAGAAATAATTTTTTTCTTCTTTTAATACATTTTTTCGTTATATATATATATATATATATATATATATAATTTTACATTTTATTGTTTTAAAAAGAAAAATATTTTTTAATTTGGTTTAATTTGAAGAAACTTTTTTACTATGTTTTTTTTTGTTTTTCTTTTTTAGTATTTAGGTTTTATTGTTTTAGAAATAAATTTTTTTTAATTGCATTTCGCTCGCGCCACTTCAACAGTCAAAATGTCCTAGAGATCCGAGATTTTTTAGCCTCATCTAATTTTAAGAAATCTTTTTTATTGTCTCTTTTAGGTTTATTTTATTTTATTTTTCTTAATCACCTTTTATTAATTTTTAGATTAAACTGTTTTGAAAAAAAAATATTTTTTAATCTCGTTCAGTTTTTAGGAACATAATTGTTTGTTTTGCTTTTTTAATACAATTCTCTTAAAGTTTTTAGATCCTAATTTTTTAAGGCCTGTCTGCAGCTCTCATTGAAAACTAAAAATTTAAATAAAACAGAAACAAGAAATAGAAACGAAATTTTCTTCTATCAAAATTTCTTAAATCAGTGTGCAGCTCTTAAGAAAAAAATGTGCGTATATTTATTTAAAAAAGTGGTTTTGCTATTAGTTCAAAACTTATTTAAAAACTCAGTGCAATATAGAATAAAAATTTGGGTGCCCAATGAAAGAGAAATTTCTGTAAAATTGAAAATTGTTAAATATTTTGTTACAAAAGAAAAATCAAAAGGAAAATAAAAAGAAAAAGAAAAATTAAAATAAAAAGTGAAAGTAAAATAAAAAGAAAAAGAGAAATGAAAAGAAACAGAAATAGAAAAATAAAAAGGAAAGGATAAGGAAACGGAAACGGAAAAGAAAAAGAAAAAGGAAAAGGAAAAGAAAGAGGAAAGGGAAAGGGAAAGGAAAGGGAAAGTTAAAGGGAAAGGGAAAGAGAAAGGGAAAGGGAAAGGGAAAGGGAAAGGGAAAGGGAAAGGGAAAGGGAAATGAAAAGAAGAAGGAAAAGGGAAAAAGAAAAATTGAAATAAAAAGAAAAAACGAGCAAATAATAAAAACAAAAAAAACGAGCAAGAAAAAGAAGAAAGGTCGGCACCCTTCAAAAGCAAAAAACGTTTGATTCTTAAGAATCGTCCAAAGAGCACAGTTTCTGTGCGTCAGGATTTATTGGTTAGTACGAAGCACGAGGTATCTAACTTTGAGAAAAGATATAGACCCACGATAATATAAGCATTGGTTGAGTTTTTTTCGGACTAGTTTAGTATAAACAGTCAGAATGACACCAGGGATTTAGAACTAAAAACAGAAAGATTGCAACACCGGCGTTGTTTAACGAGAGCCAGCATTACGTACAAACAATTACTTATATGAAACGATTCATAGATTAGACGAGCGATATACAGAACGATGTATATACCAACCGCTCGATGCATCCTTCCCAATTAACCATTTCTGCGTTCATACTCCACTAATCCCATTTGCTGCTGGGTATGNGACACCAGGGATTTAGAACTAAAAACAGAAAGATTGCAACACCGGCGTTGTTTAACGAGAGCCAGCATTACGTACAAACAATTACTTATATGAAACGATCCATAGATTAGACGAGCGATATACAGAACGATGTATATACCAACCGCTCGATGCATCCTTCCCAATTAACCCTTTCTGCGTTCATACTCCACTAATCCCATTTGCTGCTGGGTATATAGGTTGCCTACCGCCACATACCTATTGTCAATTCTATACATGAGCATATGTATATACAAATGTATATATTTATATGTATGTATCTGCATATGTAGTTGCCACACACTCCTATTTGCACTTTGCATTTGGAGCAGAACTTGCGGCGGCGTATAGTCTTCTTTGAAATTTCACTTAAAAAAAAACGTAAGAGAACACGAGCACGAATATAGGCATACGCTTGCATATGCACTAGTTTGTATGTAAATAACTAAGTATGTACGTACGCAAATACAATTAACTGGAATTTACAATTAAATTCACTTTTTGTGGCAGACAAAGGGTTCTATTGTCAGCGGAACTTATCAGTGGAATGAAATTAACATTATCTCTATGGGAAATCTACACAATGACTTTTGAATTTAAGGCAGCGTTTGAGAAAGTTTTTCAAATAGTTAATTTTATTTTGCATACCCCACACTTGGCATGGCAAGCGGAAAGCAATTCAGTTTTATATATTTTGGATTTCCTTCTACTCTCGCTTATTGAAATAGTTTTGTGCGCAGTCGTTAAATTGGATTGACTTTGAGCTAAACTTTTAACACAGCAGTTTAAAAACTTTATTTTATTGAAAAAATTAGGCCTTCCAAAAAAACTCGAATTTCAGTTTGCTAATTGTGTTTGAGCTTTTTCAGAACAAAAACAAAGCTTAAAGGAGCTAAACACTTGCGAGGAAACTCATAATCGTGTCTTCAGTTAAATATGCCATTTTTTCAGAAGAGCGAGGAAATTCAAAAAGATCTAAATGTTCGCGACCACTTTAGAAGTACAGCACACTGGTTTCCAAGTGAACAACGCCTTCAAGTTGAGAGTGACGCTCAAAAAAAATGCCTTCAGTCCGGTGAACATTTCGTTAAAGAAAAGAGAACTTGACATGAACACTAACAAGTTCGAGGCCTTTCTTAAAGACAAAATACTAAACTCCATACTTTAAACCAGCTCCTTAATATGTGGAACTCATTCTATCAACTGACTTAACTGAAAGTGGAACGTTGTTGAACGATCGCTGAAAGCCATTACTAACCTGTATATCTGTAAAAGATATTTTCATTTCATCATTTTCTAGTTTCTGCGTTTTTTAAGTTTAACAAGTAAAAATTTGAAGGAAAAATGGAGCGAGGGTAGTCGTCAGATTCCGTGGTTATGGCGGGATCCTGCCATCCGCTCCTACCAAAAGTTATAGAGCTATTAGATTATACTACTGCTTTGCTTTGACTAAAAGTTTTTCCCAAGAATCACAGGAGAGAATAAACTAAAATTCCTACAGACCCAGGTTGAGGGCTACAGATAGGAGTAGGTAGTGCGATACACTTTTGACAGCTCTCCCAGTTTTTTCCGTAACTCCTCAATAGAAGAAAAAACAGTACAGCATTACTCGACTGTTGAGAGACAACGTAAGCAGTACATATTGTTCCCCCTTTTCGCGATATGCATGGCACCATGTCCCTCAGTCAATCTGTGTTGCCTTGCGAGAGGAATTTCATCTAGACAAGCGCTATCAAAAAGAAACGGAGGCAGGCCACAGACTTAGTCTTAGCAGATACGTGTCACATTTCGCAATGGCCTACATGGTAATAACGGCCTTCGTGCCTACGGTTGCAACCAGTATATCGTGAATATCGACAAACACAGTGGTAAAGCGGGATTACATGCGGGTGAGTCCCACTAATAATGTGGATCCAGCAATCACCGCGAGCGACACAAATATTCGGCTCGCAGACCCAAGGTTCTATAATTGCTCTGGACGTAGAGGAAAGTTCTGATTAGGTCTCGCCGCAGACCAAGTTTGCGTTGGGAGGATTTCTGATTTTTCAAAGGCATGACAGGGACAATTTAGCCAGGATAAACGCCTGCATCGCTTGCACGCTTAGTTTTAGCCAACAATACATTGGCGCAAGAGGTGGGTCTAACGCCGCTACCTAAAAGAGTCATCGATGTAAGATTGCAATTGCGCATTGTTGCGCTATCGAACGCCGCGCTATGACCAAGCGATACTGTCGCTATGACCGCTGTTGTTCACCGACATTACTGTATCCACAAAAAATTTTTGCAAAGGCATGACAGGGACTGGTACTGGAGATCGTTGACACAGAAAACCTTGGTGATGCCTGGCGCCTGTAGAATGTGTGGCCCTGCTCTGGATGTGGGTGAACTCACACAAGTTTGGGTAGCACCTGGATATTTAAGGACATCTGTCATTGTGCCAGGACCAATTGGAGTACAGTTTTGCTTTCAAACATTGCATTGCATTGTTATTGTAGCGAAAATATGTAAAATAAAACCGGTTTAACCAGTTTTTTATATTTAAAATGGAGACCATTTTCCAAATTGCCATTTTTCGCAAACTTGAAAACGGGGTTTCGAAAAAAGGCGAACAATTGAACACCCTAATAAATACATTCTTTGATTTATGGCACCAGCATCAAATGAAAATCTCAATATACTCATATTAAAAATTTAAGCTTTTCCTTATTGTCTTACCACTAAATTCTTAGCCTTGAAGTTTGCCAAGTCACACGCTCACACACACATAACATACAGATACATACATATAAACTTAATTCCATAAAACGAGCTTTAGATGTGGGTGAGCAGATAGCATTAAGGCCACTTAAGATGAAATGAAAATTTTTCGTGACATTTTATACTGATGTGACAAACGCATTCTGCGAGACTATCAATTCAATGTCAGTCGAAAGGATGGACCACAGAAAATTGCGCGCTTACATAAAAGAAGAGGAAGACAAATGAAAATAGTATGAAAAAGTAACAGCATGAAAGCGACTTGAAAGCGAAATGAAAGCTACTAAAGCTGCTAAGATGTTGAGAGTTACATAGAAGCAAAGAGATAAGGCAAGGGGAGGTGTAAGAAAAGCGTGAGCTTGAAACTGCAATGCTTGGATACATATTTATCACATCTGATTGTAAATAACAATTTTTCATCAGTGCTTACAACGCAATTTATCAAGTTGCCACTGCAAATATGTAGTGAAGAAAGATATAGACTAACACAAAGAGACGTGTGCGAGTGTGGGTATGAGTCTGTGGTTCATAGAGAGAACTGTTGTGGTTTGTGTTTCTAGCAAGCCACACTTCTGATGGTATATTTAACCTTGTATCATTTAATGTTGTCAACGAGCGGCGAAGCGTTGGTGGCACGTAGGTCTCCACACATACATATGTACGTACATACGTATGTATGCATAAAAGCACACTGGTGCATGCAACAACGGAACCAATGCGTCACAACAAAGTAAAAGTAGCGCAGAGGGCAGCAAGTGGCAAAAGTACTGGCAGAACATTCGCTGTAAAGCTACAACAGTACACACCGATATGGGTTAATGCATACCCTGCAGAAAAAAAAATTATTAATTGATAAAAAATAACCCACTTGTAGTTAGCTTTTTTGTCGGATTTCTATAAAATATATGTATAACTTGTAGTTAGCCACAAAAAGCTAACTGGAAACTAGTTGACAAGTAATGCAGGAGATTGTTTTCCTTAAACGTGTTTCTATTTAAATATCCTGCATTTCGCGAATTCTTTTTTTCGAATTGAGGACAAATAAAAGCAAGATAGAAATTTCATATTATCCTTTTGAAGTTATGTCTGACGGTGTTCGAATATGGGACCACCTACAGCAGAATGTGTAAACAAATATGAAAGGTAATCAAATAAATAAATTAAATAAATAAAATATTTTGTTTTTCCCATTGATATTTTATGTCGTAGTAGTAGTTAGTTACAAGTTAGTTACATCAAATGCAGAGATAACCACCCTTTTCGCGGCCATCGTCAAAGAAAATATACAGATAATAGTGACTTTTCGCTTTTTCCTAATTAACTTAAAGTTAGCTTATAGTTAGATACATTTCCTGCAGGGTATGTACATATGTGTGCGTGTGTAAGTAATAATACATACATACTTGGTATAAGTTCACGCCACTACTTACGTTCGTTTTGTGGCAGCTATAAAACACATTCGTTTGATTTGCCTGCTCTCGCTCTCTCTTCATCCTGCTATTACATGTCCACCGACTACAATCCGCCTTGCATCGCACATCGTCTACTATTTTACTGCTTATGCTCCTGAAAATATGCAAATTTTGCACTTACGATTTATTTTTCGCGTGCAATAAATTTCATTTATTTCGATGAAATATGACTTTGTTGGGTGCAAATGTTTTGGTATAGCAACGCAATGCGCTTTGCAATACCCAAACACACAAAGCACGTAGAGCGCAGTAAGCAAGAGAAGGCTGGCCAAGAAGGAGTCTCAGTGGGAGCAGCGCAGGACGCACAATACGCAGTATACGAACGTATTTACATACATAAGAAGGTATATATGTATGTAAGCATGTGTATATAATCACATTGTCATGGGCGTTAGCAAAACATATCAAGGCAACAACAACTCTGAAAATTTTCAAAATAAAATATTTAGCTTTTTCAACCTACATCACTTTCTATTTTACTTGCATTTGAGTTTGATGTCTGCTTAAAATTCATAGAATTCGTTGTTATTTTCAGATCTGGATGCGGGATTAAGTAATGCCAGTCTGGATATTTTTCAATGTCGAATGTGTTAAAGCAGGTCGTTGTCTTTAAGCTTTATATAAACTAAATTTGCTCTAAGTGAGATTTAAAATAATCGATCAAATAGGAACGCTAGTGAGCAAAGAAAGGTTGAACAGCAGATCTAAGAATCAATTTATGATTTCTAGCAGAACATTTATATGTCTGGCTGTAGCAGAGTGTGCATAGATTCTCCCCACAATTTGTTGATATCCAGAGAGGGTTAGGGTTCGAATTTCACTGCAGGCAACATGAAAATTAAATACTTTTTTTTTGTTCTTATTTTGATTATTTACTTCACGGATGCTTTTTCAGAACGAGCGCGGTCATTTTAATTTGCGCGAAATTGAATGGAATATCAACCAACATACAGTACTTTCGATGACGTTTACAGTAAGATCAATTACGTTTCTGATTGATTTTAATATTTTTTCCCCTCAGTGTAGTATTATCAATATATGTATTGATATGCCGATATCGTTAAACAAGTCACGTTCTCGTCGTTCAACCGGTCTCCGCTCGAAATGAATGTATATAGCATTTCAACGATAACCACTAAAAACAAATTAAACTTGTTTGCTTTTTATTTTTTAACTCCAAATAATTGAAAATCATTATTTCTTAACCGGGAATTTTCGCTTCTTATATTTCAGCCTTATCATACTTCCAATGCAATGTTTGCAAAACGATGACGAAGGGATTTTGTATGGGAAATTATTTATGCCCATATATTTGAATCCAATATACATACTTAAAAGATATCAACCAATTCTTCCCACATACCAAACGAAAGGAAAAATCTTGAGCTTTTGACTAAAGAAAACAAAAACAAAATCGCTCAAGCGGTTTTCGAGCATTTTGGTAATAAAAAAATTTGCTAATATTTTCAGCAATTTTTTGGATTAAAATGCTCAATATTTGTTGAATTAATATAAAATTTACACACGATAATATTTCTATTGCTCCAGAGGTTCTTTATCCCGAAAACAAAAGTTACATCTGCAAATAATAAGCTGCTGGAGCACTTAAAAGGCTCAAAATTTACCCTAAAATAAGCCAATATTTGCCGTTGTTTATACGACAAAAACCGAATTGGTTACTTACGAAAATTAATCTGTCGATAGGTTTGGAATTTGATCTTTGAAACGCCACATTTTGAGAATCAAAATTATCTGCTAATTTAACGACTGGGACTGTAAAAGTTGTTAATTTTCTGTGTTGCACAATAAAGCTAGTGGTTCAGTTATTTTATTGTGTTTATTTAATAATCTAGGGAAACAAACCTGAAGGATTGAGGGAGTCGTTGAGTATTCAATGACAATCGTAACAGTAGCAATCCTTTATACATTAAAATAAGCAATTCCAAGCAAAAGCCTAAAATGTTCGGTCCTGGGCATTCATTATCTACGGCTGTGGTGTATCGTTTAACCTTAGTAGAACAGATACCGGTGGTAAAAGGGAGTTATCCACTTCGCTAATTTTCATTTGCGACTTACTGTCCCGGAAACCATGAAATACAAACTCTAACCAACTCCTTTTTCTACCTTTCAGCAATTGGCGTAGATGGAAAGTATTCCGCCTGGGGGTAAATACAATTCATCTTTACCACTTTCTCTTAAATAAAGTAAATATAGCGGGGATAGATGTAAGTATGACCATATTGTACAGAACCTAACTCATTAAAATTAATTACAGTTATATCAAATTTCTTAAATATCTTCACAGTTGATTACACAATATATGGTTCGAAGGTTCTTCAATTAGATGTATGCATTTAATGGCTAAATTCAGCCGCTTAAATATACAACATTCTATTATCGCCCTTTCTAAAAGTGTAAAACTAATTAGCACATCCTTTATCTGTGCTAAAGTTCAAAAAAAAATGATCTGGAAAACTGGAAGTTAAGAAAAGGCGCAAGTAAAAATATGCTTTTGTGTATAGTATTTTCACGCAAACAATATATTTGTTTATGTGATAGTGCGCAGCAGATGATTGCCATCAAAACACAAAAGAATTTTCGCTCAATAAAGCTTAAATCAATTTTACGCAATTTGCAGAAACCGCTGCCGCGGAGTTAGCTGCAGCAGCGATGCTAACTGAGGCAGAAAAAGCGTTTCAGCCAATTTCCGTGGAAGTGATATATGTATGTACATACGGATATTTACATACATATAGAAAAAAATATGCGTATGTGTAAGTTACCTATGTATGCATGTGTTCGACTAAGCGAAACGGCAGCTAAGCTAACGTATACAAAAGGATGCGGGTTTCAGCTAACAGGCATTTGCGAACAAGCAAAACGGAAGCAAAACAGCGAATGGTGGAGAGAAAGCGCTCGAAGCATATGTATATAGAAGGGGAAGATGTAAAAGGACAGGCCCGTTAGACATTCATCAAACATTTCTGTGGCGCATTGGGGCATGAAAAATTATCTAAATTAAAAATCAACACACCGTACAACCGCAATGTGATCCCTGTGAACTCAGGGAACGCGTGCGCAAAGCACTAACAACCAACAGCAATACCACAGCCGCAGCAATGTTGTTAACTGACTGTTTACTAGTGTAGTAGTGTGTGTTTGCTAGTCGGCTGTGGCAGCGGCAGCGGATTGTGTTTGAGCGCGAATTTCTCGTGGGTAGAGGTATTAAAAAATTTCCTTTTTTTTTGTTCTACTATTTCCAATGTATTGCTACTAGCGGAAATTTGGCTTAGCGCAGAAAAAATTCATTTTCAAATATTTGAAGGAACAAAAAAATTTGCCAAACTGCGGCAAGCACAATTTTCGTGGCATGCAGTCTGTTAGAAAAGCGGAAGTCTTATAGCTGCAAAACGAGTACACCGGTTCTTATGTACCTTTGTACTAATGTATGCAGGTACATTAGGGCGGGTAACTTTTTTTTTCGTCTATAGGCGTATACCATAGGAGGACTCTAAGCAAATTTGCCGAAGAAACCATGGGGCTACTTACTTTTACTTAGCATTTTGCTGTAAATTTTTTATAAGAGCATGCTGTAAGAGGTTTTTGGTATGAGGAATCTATTTCTGGACTTATTTTTTCCATAAACATCCGCCAGAGGGCGCAACAGGAAAAATTTTCACAGTTTCTTACGTGTTAAAATAAAAAACGTATACTTTACTTGTCCATGAAAATTTTTTTTCATACGAAAAAAATTCAATACAAACTACAGGCCTACAGATGCATGTAGGTATGTACATTAGACGTCCATCAAAAAATTTCGGAAAAATATTACACTTTACGTGAGCTGGGCCGATTTGAAAATACCTCCATATGCCTAAAAATAATTTTTTTAAAGAATAATATAGTAATAAAAGATTGGCGCTTGCACCTATGTTAGTGTTTGGCCAAGCTTCTCCTCCGACTTGTGGCGTGCGCCTTGTTGTTGTCACACAAAGCGGAGGGACCTACAGTTTTACGCCGACTCCGAACGGCGATTGTATCTTTATGAGAAGCNTTGAACCCAGGCGCTGATGACGGAAAGGGCGCACTGCTTACCACCAAGCCACAGCGGCCAACAATTTAAAGGACTTTTTAAAAAAAAAATCCCTCAGATGGCAAAACATTTTACGCTTAAAAATCCTCATAAAAATATTGAAAAATCTTTCCAATAGAATCATAATAATTACTGATTTTAGACCCATGGTTTTTTCGACAAATTTGCTTAG
>NW_016165227.1:0-28381 GCF_001687245.7 Rhagoletis zephyria | reverse complement strand
AAAATATTGATTTTTAAGAAAACTAGAAAGATTTGAAACAAAAAAAAAATAATAATTGTTAGCCGTTTTTCTCTAAAACCACACTTTGCCCTAAAATTTTCAGATGCTCGTAACTCAGCGAATTTTTTTTTGCAAAACAAAAAAAAACCTGTTTCTTTATTTGTCCTAAAAAGCACGACAAGTCGTATTATACCTGATTTTCGAATTTTCAACCCATTCACCCTGTATGAATTGAAATAGAATCAGCCTTACGGTGCACAGTGGTTCGGATCGCAAATCTAGCTGGACGAAACTATTTAAACAAATACTCGTTGATGGATCTTTACACCACTTCTTACCTAGGGGGTTTTTGGGTCGCTGATTATGAATCTAAAGTCATTTACCAAAAATTCAAAATGGCGGATCCAATATGGCGGACGAAAATTTAAAAAAAAACGGTAGATTTCTATGAAACTGGGTATCCGGGGCTTTTCTAGGTCGCTGATTACATATCTAAAGTCATTTACCAAAAATTCAAAATGGCGGATCCAATATGGCGGACGAAAATTTAAAAAAAAACGGTAGATTTCTATGTAACTGGGTATCTGGGGGTTTTCTGGGTTGCTGATTACGAATCTAAAGTCATTTACTTTATTTACTTCGGAACGAGCATTTTCATCAGATATTTCTTTCAATTTACTAATCACATAATCACGGACACTTTGTTGTCTTTTAGAAGTTCCAGCAACACTTCTCCAAATGTCAAACAACTTACTTCTTAAGATTTTCTTTACCATGACTAAAATTTAAGATCACAGCAAGAAACACAAATAAATTTCAGAAAAAAATTTATAACAGCGCTTAAAGATTTGCATACCTATTTTATAAGTTTTTAATTTCAGAAAGCAGAAAATTCGCGAGTTACTATTTTTTTTAACTCTTACATAACCAAAGTTTTTATAACCGAAAAATACCGGTTTTAACACAAGTGTAATTTTTTGTTTATAAAGTCAATTTGCAGTTATGCAAATATTTGTGAGTGCAATAAGCAATCTTAAGTTAAATTTCAGCTTTTAAAATAGAGTTCTCAAATAGGCGGCGTTGACTTACCTTTTTTTTTTGTTCCCATATGTTTAATGCTTTAATAAATGCAATTTCTGTTTGAATGTATTGTCAGGAATGTATTCCAAGTACCATTAAGTATTTTAAAAACAAAAAAAATTTAGAGTTTCGTCCAGCTAGATCTGCTATCCGAACCACTGTGCGGTGTTTTCAGGCTGTGTAATACATATTATTGTTTGGCGGCCGCTGTGGTGCAGTGGTTAGCAGTGCGCGCTACCACTCCGCAGAGCCTGGATTCAAGCCCGGTTCAACCCAACAACAAAAAAGTTTCTTCTAATAGCGGTCGCGCCTCGGCGGGCAATGGCAAACCTCCGAGTGTAAACATGCCTGGAATTTCAGTTTGCGTGGCGAATCGGTGAATGGACCTTTTTTTTATGGGGAATTTCAGTTCGTTCAATTCTAGTACAACAAAGTTTCAGATGGCTAAAAATTACCGTTGATTTTTTAGAAATCTCTTTGTGGCATTTGCTTTCATATAACGAATAAACACAATTTATTTTTATATGGCAGAAAACAACAGCAACAACTTCGGCAGAAAAGTTCTAAAACGAAAATTTTTACCCACTTGAAACTTGCACTAGAACTGAGTAAACTGCATACTGAAAATCTTTCTAGAAAATCTAATTAAAAGGTCGAACATTTTACGAAAGTTTGTTGATTTTTTTTAAATTGCACAAAGTTTGAAACTTGGATTTATACGGCTTTCGTTAAGGAGTTAACTATATATACGTTTATAAAAAAATAACTCAAATTAAATAACAAAATAAATAATTGTGAAAACTTGGTGCAACTACAATTTTTTCGACCACTGTATGTATGTATGTAAATATTATATAAAAATTTTTTATTTTTTTATTTGTTAACTAACTTTATAAAAGTTTGGTTTCGTTTATGAATACATAATAATAAAATAAACACAAAGACCAGCAATATATTAAAATAGACAATTATATTTTTTTTGTAAATAAGCAGATTTCTGGATGATATCTGGAGATGGGTGGGTGGGTGAATTTTATGAAATTTCGGGCAAAATCGGGGAATTTCATTGTTGAAATCGGGGAGTTCTCAAAAATGAGTTGGCTACCCTGCTGCGTACTATAGTTTACAACGTTGGGTCTGAATACAATAAATTTTTGATACTTTTTGAGAAATATGGACTTTGCTCTTTTGCGCATCATTAGCGTTATTTACACGATCCAACATGTGTGACAACATGGTTTGAGGCCAACATAACTGTAATAAATGAAAATTTTTTATAAACCAGCCAAAATGTGTGTCAAGCGGTTGTTTTGGCGTTCACACGATCGAACATCGATAGTTATCACACCATGTTGTCACACATGTGGGATCGTGTAAACCCTGCTATATTGATTAACCTTTGAATACGCCAATGTGTACATAATAGTACATTACAGTGTATGCCAATTTCGACAAGTGTTTACGTTTGTTTCATAATTCATTCACACATTCATTCAGACGTCAAGCGATGGAATTGGGCCCCAATCGCTAGTGTCTAATGCATTCATTCCTTTGCATTTGCCTCACATTTATTTATTTACATTCTTCACGTCAATTCGCCGTTTTCACCTCAAGTGCACAGCATGGGGCATTCGTTGAGTGGATGTGACCGAATAACTCGTTTGTTAAAGCCATAACGAATGAATCGCGATGTTTTTCTATGTACAGTCAGTCAATAAAGTTTAGGTACAGCGAATTTTTTACAATACGGGCAACTATTTTTTAAATATTTTATTTTTCGAAATTTTTTTATAAAAATATGGTTAATTCTACAACAAAAACCCCAAAAATCTGAGTTCCAAACCTTGTGCAAATGTAAATAAAATTCTGCAAAATTTCAATGGTAAGTCCTAGCTACCTCAAACTTGCACTTTATTATACCAAAATTAAATGGGCTAAAAAACTGCATACTCAACTTTTTTCTAGAGAGCGTAAATAAAAAGTGCAATATTTGAATGAAATTTTGCAGAATTTTATTTAAATTTGCACAAGGTTTGGAACTTTGATTTTTGGGGTTTTTGTTGTAGAATGAACCATATTCTTATAAAAAATTAGCGAAAAACAAAATATTTAAAAAATAGTTGCCCGTATTGTAAAAAGTCCGCTGTACCTAAACTTTATTGACTGACTGTATATGCTGCCGTCCCCTCAATTGAAAATGCCTTTTGTTGCTAATCGAGCGTCGCATAGCTGACCGCTTTGGCTGCGTTGGCCTCGTTGCTAGTGCCGTTGTGCGGTGTTGTTGCTTTCGTTGCAAACTTTACAGCTGCTGTGGAATGGGTTAAATATTTGCCAAACCATCAATTTGCATTAATAAATAATTTCAAACAAGGGTGACAGACTCCCGCCGCCAATGCCCTCAACCACTCTGCAAAGGCACCAACGCTAACGACGACACGGGTTGCCAATCAACCGCGAAGCTAATTTATCGGTAAGGCATTTTCGTTGCCAGCCACAAACTGTCTGGCAAATACTCGTATTTAGCCATTTCTGATGCGCTCATTGAGTTGGCGTTAAATCTGACGGCCAGCGGCCAGCGGCTAATGGCTGATGGTTGATGGGCGCAGTTGCCATCCTGCTGCCGATTAGCCGGAATAATGTTAGTGCCGCTGCGTATTGTTGCATGCAACTGCCCATCACCGCCTTCTCGGCGAAACGATGGGGTGGGTGTTGGCAACGCTTAAACCGCTTTGGCCAGATCTGTCACTGGCGCGTCCAAAAATTGGGCTGTCAAATGCGGCATTTGCGGCCGCTGAATGGACAGCAGCGAGGCTTAACGCGTGGCATCAGAATATCCAAAAATTAATTTACGCCTTAATTGTTACTGTTAATGAATTGATCTGACATTTTCGCTCGAGCTCACCACAAAAGTGTTGGTGCGCGTGTTTGTGTTTGTTTGTTTGAGGCCGTTCTGTGTATATTTCAATATTTGATAGTCGCGTTAGGCCGTCGAATGGTTTGAAAGTGTCCTCCAGCTGTCCTAAACCACGAATTCATTAAAAAGTTAATTCCAGAGGACGAGATGACCCTGCATTCATCGTTCTGGCTTAAAGACGTATGTAGGTCTCGGTTCGATTTCCATCTGATTGAATTATTCTATATCTACTAAGGTCAAAAAGAAAGAAGAAAACGTTTCTGCTGGTTTAAGTTTTCCTTTGTAGTCCATATGTTTGTAGCGTGCGTGTGAGTATGTGCCATTTGTCACATTCGAACGCTGCTATCTTAGGTGTGAGGTATTATGCTTTGGCGCAAATTTGAGATAAGATAAGCTGAGATAAGCCTAGCCAAGCAGCCAACCAAGGCAACGCAATGAAGAAGAACGTGGCCAATTACAGTGCGTTACCCACGCACCACTAAGGTGCGCTTGTGTGAGTGTGCAAACACAGCAGCTTCAAGCTCCCATTCGCTAGTAGTGTTTGTTATATGTATGTATGTATGTACATAAATACGTTAGCATTGAGCGTGGTAGGTATTAGGTTTGTATAGTAACCAATAGTCAGTACTAATTTGTACTGGAACCTGCAAATTTTTTACTGGAGAAGTGTATGATAAGCCAAAAAATTTGCAAGACAGCACTGAATCGAGAGCGTAACAACACGGGAGAGCTGCAAATTCTTGCTAGTGAAATTTTTACTAGCAGAAATTAGCTAGCAGAAGTAGAAGAAGAATAAATGTCAAAAGCCGTCATTTGTTGAATTGATTTAGCACAAACAAGAGTAAAAGGAGTTTAAATCAAAATATTGTGACTGTGTAAGTGCTTGTGTGTAAAGCAAAGAGTTTAAGACTGATTTATAAATAGTAAATGTTTTCAGCAGAATGTCAAAACAGTGCAACGACTGTTCACTTGCAAGTTTTTGCTAGTTTTGTGTTCATTAACTTTTTCTCTTCCCAATTTTACGCTCTATTTTGCTTTTACGCTCTCTCTGCAATGTTTTACTGGAGAAGTTACTATACAAACCTATTGTTGGCGTTTTCATTCGCTTGTGTCGTGCATTTACTGCTGCCTCATCATTGTTGGCGTTTGCCTTTGTCTGAGACCTGTTATCGCAGACCTATTGCATCAATTTCGGCATATCTAACATCGTTGTTTGTCAGTCCCCCACTCTATTCTTGTTAATTTTTAATATATCTCTGCTTTATTAATCATTTCAGCTACCTGTATTCGTTGGTCTTAGTTGGTGGCCGCTGTGGTGTAGTGGTTAGCAGTGCGCGCTACCATTGCGCAGGGCCTGGGTTCGAGCCCAGTTTCCGACCAACATAAAAAAAGGATTTTTTCTAATAGCGGGCGCTCCCCGGCAGGCAATGGGAAACCTCCAAGTGTATTCTGCCATGAAAAGCAGCTTCACATAATATTGTTATTATTATTCGTCAGGCTCTGTGGAGGCTCCTTCATTAAATCATTCTCCGACTTTGAGTGTTTATTTTTCGATCTCGATCTGCGTCCATGCTCACTCACTGCTACTTAGCTTAGTTTATAGAGATCTATTATAATTTTGTTAGGTGCCCCATTGCTTTTTTTTTTTGGTTTTTGGGAGAGCCATAAAAATAGTTAATTTTGAAAAAATTATTAAATAAGCGATTGGGTATTATTCCTTGAGATCTCCTGGTGGGAAACAACGCTTTGTTAAATCATTCTTAATCATTTCTACGAGAAATTGTTTTCTCCCTCACAATAAAATACATGTATATTTTTTCGATATAGAACACACCTAAGGGATGAGAGCAGTAAAATTCCGACTTTACTTTCTTTAGGCCACCCTAGTGTACATATTACTTGACTTTCTGCAAAAATAACTTTTTGAGTTATAAGAAAAAAAGGCAATTGAAAAAAACGGTTTTAAATTTTTAAATTCATAAAAATTGGAGATTGTTTTCTCTAAACGCGTTTCTATTTAAATATCCTGCACTTCGCAAATACTTTTTCGAATTGAGGACAAATAAAAGGAAGATCGAAATTTCATATTATAATTTTGAAGTTATGTCTGACGGAGTTCGAATATGGGACCACCTGCAGCAGAATATGGAAACAAATATGAAATGTAATCAAATAAAGTAAATACAAAAAAAAAAAAAAAATTAAAAAATATTTTGTTTTTCCTATTGATATTTTATGTCCAAAATTAGTTAGTTAGAAGTTAGATACATCAAATGCAGAGGTAACCACCCTTGACTATTTCGCGGCCATCGCCATAGAAATATAGTTAGCTTTCGTCAAAGAAAATATATACAGATAATAACTGACTTTTAGCTCCTTCCTAATCAACTTAAAGTTAGCCCATAGTTGGATACATTTCCTGCAGGGATGTAACTCCAGCGCCAACTCGAAAACGTGGCGGCGGCGATGCTGGATAGGGGCAGAGGGGAGGAGGGGAGGTTGTTGCTTCTATTCGAATATATATTAAATCGTTAAACGTTCAGTGTTGTTGCTTTATTGAATGCGTGAGAATGGCAATGACTGGCTTCACAAAGAAGGCGGAAACAATGCCTCTTGGAGAACGTAAAGTGGGAATAATAAGAAGCCAAAGGAAAATACAAAAAATATAATTAAAGATCGCGTAGCGAAAACTAAAAAAAGGCGCAAATTAAAGTTATAGTAGAACGAAAAAGCAAAGCTGTAAATCTTGTTTTACTTTTATCTATAATTGTAAACTTGTGTGTTAACTAATAAAAATATATTCTGCCAGCTGACATTACACCAATTGAACCTTTTAATTAAGCTGCCTCTGTGATTTTAGACCAAGCTATGGGCGAAATGTTGAAACATACACGCGATTTTTTTCCAAATATTTCAGTACGATCTTCGCTTATCGTACCGATAAAAATAGCGCAATGTTGTATAAGCTTTGAATATGTGTATGTACATTAGGGTGGTACAAAAAAGTACACTCATTTTTTTGGACCACCCTAATGTACATACCTACATTTTACCACTAATGCGATGGTACTTTGTTAAATGGTGCGATCTCTATCCTGAAAATAAATAAATAAATAAATAGAAATGTTGGAATATTTTTAAACCTTCGAAAATTGAGGTTTAAATCCCAATGAAGGTAATCTGTATGAAGTAAATAAGTTAAATTTTATTTTTTAGGTTATAACTTAAGTAACTATTATCTGGGAATCCAAAACTCCAACACTATATGTTTAATGATGAATGGTATTTAAAACAGACAGTTCATTGGAATTGCAAGAATGGTTTTCTCGTTTAAGATAAAAATGGTCTCATAAAATTTTTTGAGACAGTCTCTTTTGGTCAGGGCTGCCAATTTAGCTCTTTTTCCCGTCAAATCTACCTTTCTCGAAGTCGATTTAGCGTACATTCATAAAAAAGATAAAGAATCGGCCATATTATGGTTGTCGATGTTATGTTTTCTTCAAAAAATAGCCCTCATCAGTCCAACAGCCGTTTCGCTGGCCACAGTGGTTTTGCGAGGAACACATTTCCGCAAAAAAAAGGAATGTGGCGTTGGACTAACGAGGGCTATTTTTTGTCGAAAAACTTACATCGACGTCGGCAACCGTAATAGGGCCGAATATGTTTCCAGTGGGCATTGTTTTACGTACATCGCATCAGGAGATATAATATGTTCTAAAAAATTTTAATTACATTGTGAAGTGAATTTGTGAAGTGGGCCCAATTTTTTCGAAGGTCGAGCGTTTTTTTGTGCAACTATTTGCTTATGCTTCACAACAATAAAAGAAAAATACAATTTTTACAATTTTTCGAAATTCGAATTATCTTATATAATTTATACATTGGGCGACAAGACAAAAGCGTGAATAACTTTCGTCTCGATGCATTGCGCCAAAGTTTTTTTTAAGCAAATAATTACTGATGGAACGTGCAACAATATTAGTCCAAAACACGATTTTAAAGCCATTGAGATGTCAGTTATATTCAAAAAAAAAAAGTTTAATAACCTTTAAAAAAAAAAATGTATGGCCAAATAAAAAATAAAAATGGGAAGAAAACACCATCATTCTCAACTGTTTAAAATATTATCAGAATCGGTATTACCAATTAAAATATAAACAATTTCGAAAAATGTTAATGGCTATATAAAGCCCAAAATCCAATAGCGCAGTGGCAGTGACAGTGACAGTTTTTAAAATCAGCTGTTACTGCTAATATTGGCAGCCACTGCCGCAGCAAACAAAATACGGCGTTGTCAGTGTCTGCTTTTTTGACATTCCCTTTTGTTTGTTTACATATTTGTTGTTACCTTTTAGGCTTCAGTGATATAAACAGAAGTTGGCTGCATTTCATTTACGTCAAATTCAACATGCGAAGTTTGCTGCGATGAAGGCAGTGGCAGTGAATTTAGAATTTGGGCTTAACTGAGCAGTACTGCTAGCTGCCACTGCTGTACTGTGAGTCGCTTCATTTAACGCCACACTTTCGAAAAAACAGCTGATTTCGAAAAACTGCCGCTGCCACTGCCACTGCCACTGCCGTTATTGTATTTTGGGCTTAACTTCCAAAATAGTTCGAATTTCGAAAAATTGTGAAGCTTTTATTTTTCTTTGATCGTTGTGAAGCATAACTCTTTACTCTTTTGTAAAATGGAATAATATAAGCAAATATGTACAATGTAATTTTGGGCAGAAGTTCAAACTTATACGGATGCAGTTGGCATCAAATTGTTTTCCGATCTGGCGGACTTTTGCACTTCATTTACTTTCACAATCTTGGTCTAATGCAGACCTGGAACTTTATTCGGTCAGCTAAATTTGGTGAAAACAAAGCTACGCAATAGTATACACTTACATATATGTAGTTATGTTAACTTTTTTTCTCATTTTTCATTTCTGATCAACTCCGATCCCTAGGTATAGAAGTTTTTCCTAAGATTTCAGTGCAGTGGAAATCTTATTACATTAAACGAGCAATTCTTGTATATAAATATACACCTATTCGGTAATTTACAAAAACAAAACAATGGTGCGAGTTACCGAATACCGAATTAAGACCTCAACGAGTATACTCTGGATAGCCTTGCCCTTGTGTGTCTTTCTTTGTTTCTACATACAACATCAACACCCTGTGACGCTTCTCATATCGCAGACAATAAGGAGTACGTCAACCATTATGATATGTATGTACGTACATATATGTAAATATATTTTGCAAATTCAACATAAATTTGCGCTTGTAATGCCGGTATAAAGCGGCTTAATCACAAACACCCACCCACCTCAGATCTCAGCTGTCGTCTCGCTGCCATACCTTCTACCACCGGCCAATACACAACACTGCGCACGACAACACTTGAAACTCGTGTAATTGATTTGTGGAGTTGTTGTTTCACTTAGTTTTGCGATGCTGGCAAACATTGTTGTTGTTATGGTATGTACATATGTATGTATATTGTTGCAAACGCTTGTAAACGTTGGAATGTCATTGTAAAAATTTTAATTAATTGAAAATATTAATTTAAAAATAATATAGTGATTAATGTGCAGTAACGCAACTCAGCGGAATTAAATGCGACAGGGCACCGGTTGCGCGTTTTTATCTACTTACAGTCAGCGTCAAAAATATCAATACCCTGACGTTTTGACGATTTTTTTTTTTTAATTTATATCTTTAATACCCTTTTTTTTATAAAAATATAGTTCATTCTACAGCAAAACCCAGCACAATCAGTACCGAAAAAAATTTTCAGCTTTTCAGTTCGATTTCTAAGAAAAACTTTGAGTATGCGGTTTTGTAGCCCAGTATAATTACTAAGTGCACCGTTCAAGTCTTTAAAAATTACCGTTGATTTAAAATTCCATATAACGCATGAACAAAAAAATCTATTTTTATATGGAAGAATCAACGGTAATTTTTATAGACTTGAAACTTGCACCTTATTTAATGGGCTACAAAACTGTAAACCCAAACTTTCGTAAGAAGTGGAATTGAAAAGTTAAAAATTTTTTGGTATTTCTTGAATTTTCGCAAGTTCTATATGAAATTGAAAAAATTGATTCTGCTGGTTTTTGCCGTTAAACTAACTACATTTTTATAAAAAAAAATAGGAAGACAATAGAAATAAAGTAACGTCAGTGTATTCATATTTTTGACGCTGACTGTATGTTCAGTTGTCCACAAAATAATAGGAGTGCGATATTTTGACTATTGTATTTACTTATATAACATCAGATCTATGATTAAAAAACATAGGTTTACGAATTTAACAGCAATGACGCAAAGTTTGAAATTTCGATTTATATGGTTTTTGTAAGACAACGAGCCATACTTTTATAAAAAAATCAATAAACATTAAACAAATAAAAGAAAAATAGTCAAAGCTGGTCATATATGGCACTCCCATTATTTTGCGGACAACTGTATGTACATATGTACGTATGAATATTGAGCCGTGAGATTTTAATTTATTATCAGTTGAATTTTACATAATTTGTGAGTAAACAATAGCTTATAGCTTTTATTCAAACATTAAAGTCATGGCATTTAATTAAAATAAATAAAATAAAACGCAATAAAAACTATATGTACATACATATAAATGTACATATGTATATATTTAAGTAAATGCTCGGAGCGATTGCCATTGCTGTCTTTTTATTTGAGAAATACCTACGTTGCCACCTTGCAAGAAGAATTTTAATTTTGGCGATGCGAAAATGACTCGTCACTAGCTCATAGCAAATGAGCGATAATTAATAAACGTAGTTATTAATGCGATTTATTACGCAATAGCCAGAGCTATCATCCATACATACATACATACGTATATATGTCTGTCTGTATATCCGCAATCAAAAACAACATACATATGTACATACTTTGTTTTCTGCGCTTCAACTTTGTTATCCAATTCTCATCGCGTATTGCCCAGTTGGGTATAGAAAGAAGCAACAACAACAACAACAGCAACTGACTGTTCCACGTTTCTGTGTTTACTCTGTTCTGCTGCAGAGAAATGTCAAAAATGATTATGATAAATCATTAAAAGCGGTGTCGAAAATTGTTCAGCATAGCCTCCGGCAAGCATTCTCCAGAGAAGAAGATCGCTGATGTGTTGGGTGTGAGAACAATAAACTGTCATGTTAATGGGGAATTCAAATGAAAAGACTTGGGGAAAAAATTACGCCCCTATCGAAGAGCAAATGTACATAACACCAACGAGCTGGGAATCCTTAAGTAACGAGCAATAGTAACGAGCAATTCCAGTGTGTTGAACTGGTCATTGATTGAAACTCACCATGAATATTCGTGCTTAGAAATTTCAAGTCCAAACAGTTGAATCATTCTTAGTACTTATTACACCGTTTATATTAGATTATTCATATACAAGGACCCTCTAGATCTCTTTCAGGGAATATTTGCAATCATAAGCTTTTCTTTGGTGTACGTCCATAGCTATGCATAGGTTTGAGGTCTAATTAGTGTTGTGAGGTGCGCGCCACTATTATCCGCCACCCACAACTTTTTTTGAAAGGCATTTGTAACCGTTAACTTCTGCTAACAAAACTTTAATTCTTCGTAATAGGGTTTAAGAAAATTGTATTATCAAATTTTAGATTAGAAACACAAAAAATCTTTTTTCTCGGTTACTAACTTTTGCCTTACATTGCCATAAATTCGGCGAAAATTTTTGTCCGATATCCACCTACCGCCGCCGCACAGTGGTCTGAGAGTGGCAGAAACTCCTAACTTCAAAATGTGTGGAAATATCCAACTAAGCCGTTGACTCGATTCTAAATATGTCTACTAACAGGTTTGTTTCCAGAGTAGTTGAATGGTCGATTGAAATTTGTCTTCATCTTCCAAATCATGTCCTCATAATTTTACCTATTCCTTATAGAGTTAGGGACACTTCTGTGGTATTATACATTTTAGTGTTTTTCTGGTTAGCAGCTTGCTTAAACTAATAGAAAGAAAGACCATATCGTCAATCTTCCATAGACTGAACGCTTCACACTGGCAGAACCCTATAAAACTTACAGGAAAAGGAAAGGAAACGTATGAAAACTAGTAAAAATTGGGGAACTGTCACGCCCACTACTCTAGGGGGCGGATAATGTAAAGGCTATTCGATTCCTTTGAAATTTGGTTTGTAACTTGGATTAAGCTAGGCGGACATACATATGTACATCTGAAATATAGTGAAACTCGGCCAACTGCCACGTCCACCAGCAGCTATCCAAATTTTATATTGTGATGCGGTGCAAGATCTATGTATGTTTGCCTTTTGAAAGATCGTTACTAGTCCTTGTCACATTGGAATGCAGAATTCGGATGGCTGGTGGGCGTTGCAGTTGACCGATCTATCAGATTTATCTCTTACTAGGCTAATCTAAGTTACAAATCGAATTTCATTGAACTCGGATAAAATTTACCACATCCGCCCCCTAGTGTAGTGGGCGTGGCAGTCCGCTAAATTCAAAAATTTTTCATATTTATTCTTACCTCGGCAAAAGTACGTTAAAATTTTCAGCAAAATCGGGGGCACATTGACTACTTTTCCCACTGTGCGCCGTCCTAATGCCGTTCGCCGTTCACGTTTCGAGTCTTTCTAGACAGCAAATTGGATATTTCACTCCGCATACGCGTTTATGCTTCACGCTTTGTGCACTGGCCTTGTTGGTGTGGTGTTAGCCACCAAAGCTAGCAATCGAGTAAGTCCACACTTGTTTCACATATGTACATACACATCCACATCACGCATTTACTAAAATACTGTCATAACTCAAAAAATGGGAATTTTGTGTAAAATTTACGTTCTAAATTGTATGTAGCCTGCGCGTGAGAAACAATTTGTTTTGAAAGAAAACCAGCACAATACCCGTATGGAAAGGGCATTTTCGAAAGTGTCATATATAGGCAGAACATTTTGCATTAATGGCGACGATGTGTATTTTGCTCTGAATTTAGCTTTTCTACATATTTTGCAAAATATTTTACTTATTTATTTGTTATTTATTTGTATGCACGCAAACCACGCAAACCACGCAAAATCGTGGCAATCCTACGGTTGTTTGAGCCGATGTTATCAAAGTGGATAAAAGTCGAAATTCGTAATAAGTCCTCGCACCTCAAAAATAATTCCATTTTTTAAATATAGACAACACAAATGATGTTCACACGTCTACCCCCTGGTACCCGGCCAAATCTTCAGCTCTGCTCTTCTCCCACCCAGTGCAGTTGTTGTGCATTAGTTCGTGACTACTTTTGTGTCTTTGTTCCGGTGGTAAGCAGCTTCCAGCAATGAGAGAAAACTCAATCGCAATTGTGTCATTGCATTGCCTTTCTGTGCCTGTTCACAAAATTTTCAGCCTGCAACGGTACCCACCCAGTAAGACTCTGGTGTTCGTTTGTATAGAAGCCAAGCCAAAGTAGAGCGCAAAAGGATGTATTGCCCCAGGTGGCGGCGCTTTATCATTTCAAGGAGAGGCAGCTGTCATCTTTCCTTTCTTGGAGATTGCCATGGTGAGGAAAATAAGGTTAGCGGTTTAGCACACGACACAAAGATTTATGTCAGCGCAAGTAAATGGCGGAGCAGAAGAACACACAAAACCATTTGTAATGGCTCTGACAGCAACCGCGCTCTCCCATGTAAAACGCGTTCATGGAGAGAGATACGCGAAAGTGCCGTCACAATTAGCAAACAATAAATCCATTAACAAATTACGCTGCCATGCCGAATATTTGCAATGCAGGGCTGCAGTAGGATATATGCATATATGTACTTAGTAGTAGGGATGTGCCGCCGCGTATACGGTAGATATCCGAAATCCAACTTATCCGGCCGGCTACTGGCTAAAATCCGATCGGATTTCCGGATTTCGATTATAGAAGCAATGTAAAAATCCAGTTCACTCTGTCTGAGTTCACTGAGGAAGGTGTGGTGCGCAGAGATACTTCATTGCCAGTGTAAACAAATTTGGAAATTCTTTGCGACTATGCTTCCACCAAATTAAAGCATCTTCTTGTCTGGCTATAATAAGTAGCTGTAAGTGTTTCTCTCTCCATTTCTTGTGAGGTCGTTTCAGACTTAGAAGTTATCTTTGTTAAGGGCAGCAGTCTACCGACTATTCGAATCCGGTTATCCGGCAAAATTTCTATCCCTAAGTCGTGTTAAGGACTCTGATAAGCCGCTAACGAAAGCCGAGATTCGTGAGTTGTGCTCACGCAGCAACCACTCACGCGCGTCGCTACTAAACCCCGTTGAGATTTATACACAATTATGTAAGGAAACTTGATAATATTTCATATCTGTTTCATACGCAAGATTCTTTGCCGCTTCAAGCGATAACGCACAGCATTCTTCTGGCTTGGCCCACGACACTCCTCATTTCTGATGGCTTAAGGCAAATATTGTGAATGTAATTTTGTGGCTGTCGTCGTGTCCAGCTATGCGTAGCGTTTTATTTGCTGCACGCAACGTTGGTCCAGAAGGAGGAAGGAGGCTAGCAAATTACCAAATAATTGCCTCCACACAAGTGTACCTCATAGATATGTGCTTTCCATTTACCTGAAAAACGATTGCATAACATTAAAGCGAATCTAAATCGAAATCGTCGGCATTCCCATTCTTGTGCGCATCGTGTCATTTGCTGCACTAGATTCCTATTTCCACATGTGAATCTAAATAGCAGTGAAAGCAGCAATTTCCTCCTGAAACATTTTCCTCATTTGTTGCTGACCTAAAATTCCAATTCACTTTGTCCGGTCAAGCGTGGCCTGGCCGCACAAAGAAGACCGATGTAATTTCATGCAATGCAATCCGTTCGGTACATTTTCTGGTTTTTTTTTTTTTTTTCTAATGTTCGACGGCTAGTTACTGCGGTCGACGGAGGCACGGAAATGATTCTAAATGTTGCAAATAAAGCACATCATGCATTTCATTTTGATTTCATTCCGCTCTACCTTGTCCCGTCGTGACGTTGACGTGACCGCAGTGGATGACTGGCTTGCGGAATGGTGGACTAACTGGCCGGCGCTGTCGACAAAGCCACTCCACGTGTAGCTTACTTGGGGCTTGCACGAAAAAGCAGCAGCAGAACGACTTTTCGCACTGCAGCGTCAATAGCGAGTCTTAGTTGTCTTTAGCTCGCTTTGACTTCAACGTCCTTGCGAATTTTAGTGGCTGCCCCTCCCCTTGCTAAAGTCGCCCGCTTTCGACGCGCACAGCTCGCTTGTGTGTTTGCGTTTTTGGCACAGATCTGTGCACTCATTTGGCCACATGAGTGGAGAGACGTCGCCGAGCGTAGCGGCGACTATAAAGCCACTCAAAGCACTTTCCTTATGCAACAAAATTCGTCGCAATGCCTGCCTCTGTATGTCTTTAGGGCAGTCGGTGCAGCTGCATCGCGCTGGTACTACCTTGGCTTTGTTACTGGCATCGGACTTGTTTACATTTTTTTCCGTGAATACACAACCAGCACGCGCGCCAAAGAGCGAGTTGCCTCTGCTGTTAGCGAGGTAGCAAGTCAGTGAAGTGAGGCAACGTTTCTTGTTGTGGTGCAGCTGTATTTGCTTAACGTAAATTTCTATTTAACGTCCGCTGCCCAGTGTTGCCAACTTTAGTACTTTCGTACCAAATCTGGCACGTTGGTACTATGATTCAATAATGAGAGATTTTTTTTTGTAAGTAGCTTTTTTCTAAAATTTATTTGGAAGCGGAAGAAAAAGGGGAAGAATTTAATCACACTTCCTAAAATGGCAGCTAAATTTCACAAAAGGGTGGGGATAATAGTGATTTTATTATTTAATTTAAACTAGTTTATTTACATCGAATATAACCCCAGGGTGTTATTAAAAATAAATATTTCTATGTATATACCAAAGTTGCGTACGTCAGACGGCGCATAACTCAAGAATGGATGGTCCACTTTGAGCTATATGCCGCCGTCAGAATATTTACCAGAACCATTGCGCGCTTTACTCTACAGCGACTGACAGCATCAATAGGTATCCACGAATGTCGACAAATACAACTACATATTCGGCATTTAAGGAAGTTTCGTCTCTTTAGCCTACATTGAGTTTCTGTAGTCCCACGAATCGCACCCATTTTGTCTTGTTGTCGCCAGCGAATGCAGAACAAACATTTCTTCAAATTTAAATTACATTAATTCACCTCAGGAAACCTCAAACGGAGAAGTCATGTCAGATACGTAAATATTATAAATAACAATATTATTAATATTATTTTATTAATATTATTTTTTGTTAATATTATTTTTCATTAATATTATTTCTATGAAAATATGTAATTTTTTTTATTTTGAAGTATGAATATTTGTTTATTTTTATTTATTTAAGAAAGCTTATATAATAATAACAATCATTATACAACCTATAAAAAAGCAGCGCTAGCAGCAGAGGCTTTCGGCTGAAGTATGTACATATTTTTCAGGGTTGAGAACAAAGAAAACAAAAGAAGGTTTTGAGCTGAGTGGGTTACCGATTTTCTAAAAAATAGAGAACGAAAAATGACACTGAGGATGGCACAACGCCGAAACCGGTTTGTCTGCAAACCAAGCTTCACAAGGGATGACGAAAATTCGTTCCAAAATAAATCGTTCTAAAAAATCCTAAAAATTTGCATTGTAATTTATTGAATTTTGCTGAGTTTTGAACAGAGTTTAGAAATTATTTTTTATGTTTTTTCCTATAGTTTGAACTAAATTTTTACAAAGAAAAAAAAATAAAAAAAAAAATAGTTTGCATACGTAGATACTATCTACTTTATGGAAAATTCTCTGTGTCAATATTTTCTGTCATGAATGTGATTTTAAGCTTTAATTAAAAATTTTTTTTTTAAATATTAATTTATATTTAAATTGTATTCTTTATTGAAAAATTCTAAATGAAAAAAAAACATTTGTTATTGCTACAAAAAAATCCTTTTGGTACTCCCAAAAGCGTCTTGGTGCGTTTTTGGTAGCCGAAAAAATATGTGGGTGGCAACACTGCTGCTGCTGTAAGTCAAAGACTCTCTTTAACTTCGGACTGAGCCAGTCGCGCCGCTTTCCCTGTCGCTGCTGTCTACGACCAGTCGTGTTGCATAAACTTGGCGGGTGTGATGCGTTGGAGTAAGTTATGCAGGCTTTTCTTTTCGTTTCACACGTCTGGTTCGCTTCTTCTTGTTACTTTTTACTCTCTCATCAAGCGAGCGTTTCACCAAGAGGAGACGATGAGACAGAGGAATGAATAAGAGAGCCCTTCGTTTGTTAGTCATTAGTTTGTCTTGAAATTTTATAAGCTTTAAAATTTTCGAACTACATACATACATACATACATACATATGTACATATATCTTCCTTTTATTCGCTTATACTTCTGCATTTCGACATGAGTCTAACTTTTATTTATACTATTTACATACACTGTTTTACATTTTCACAAAAAATGCTGTGTTTTCTACTGATAAACTTTGACTTAAACTTATATTATTTATGAATTTGATGTTAGTGAATGAGGATTGCATAATCTTCTACAAAAAAAGATACATCCCAATGAATACTTAACCAATTTGTATTCATAGAAAGTGGCTTCCATGTTATTGTCTTTTGGACAATCTTCTTCATTCACCGTCAGCAGTCGCCTTCTGCTAGAGCGTAGGAAGGTTTTCCGATAAACGGAAGCTCAACCAGTGTTTCCAGAGAAAGTCAAAAATCATAAATTTTTTCAAAAAAATCTTCAAAATAAAATTTTTAAGCTAAAAAGATCGATTCGAACATTACGGCTGCATTTCTTTATTCATTCTGAATGTTTGGAATAAACTTTTTTGTTTATTTATTCTTTAGAACGTTCCTGATGATATGTTGACGTATATTTCAAACGCATTCTGTTTATTCCGGCTGTGAAATGGGATTATCCGGAATGTATAAAGAAACGCAGCCTACAGGTACAGGTAGTATGAGTAAAGCAGCGGATTTGATTTTTTTATTATTTGGTCTCCAAAATGTCAAATATTTAAATTTTTTTCCCACAAAAATTCTAAATTGTTAAAATCAAGGAATGAAACCGAAACCCAAACCGAAACCGTAACCGTTTAAAACGGTTTCGTTTTTCAAAACCGAAACCGAAACCGTAACCGTTATCTTAACCTGAAAAGGAACGATACCGAAACCATTTCAATCACAGGTTTCAATCGGTTTCCAGAAATTTACAAAAATAATAAATACAAATTTCTTTGAAATAAATGATTTATTTAACCAAAATCAGCAACATTTTGCTAAAATTCTTGTTAAGTAGTAAATAAGTATGGCAAGGTAACTTTTCTCAAAAATCTGCTGATGACTTTGTTGTTGTGAATCGATAATCGATTAATTATATTTAAGTAGTTTCTTTCCCGTACGCAATGCGAGATCCCGCGTGTGCCCAAAATAGCCCAGAAATCATGCCTGTACTCAACAAAATGGGTAATAGAGAGCGAAAATTCGAGCGTATTCGATCGTAAGTGTATTCTTCTTCCTGCCCGAAACAGCCCGAAATTTTCTCCGAGTAAAAATGGATAAAGTGTCAAAGTGCATATCAGCTGTATTGTGTTTACATGTTGCCTGCATTTACTTGGTGCTTTTAAGGAAAAGTGAATGGCCTGTTGATGTATTTTCAATCTATGTACTTAAAATCAAATTTGTGAAACCAAAATTCAATTTCCAAGTGTTTGCATTTAATACCATGTTCTGACCGACAACCAAAACATTTTTCCTTCATTTTCTTTTCATTTACAACCTTTAACTTTCATTCTTATTTTGCTTTGGCCAGGCAATTAACAATAAATCCGAAATGGCGTATTAAAGATGATAAAATATGACTTCCACTTCGATAAATAATCGAAAAAAACTAGTGAAGACACCGATTGGAATGAGTGGAAAGTGAGTTTTCAAGTAGTTTTCAGCGAAAACTGGTTTTCGTTTAACAGATTTTATATGGACGAAAACACAAGTTTTAGGTCGAAAACCAGTTTTAGCAACGAAAACATGTTTCCGATGTCGGTCAGAACATGGTATAAGTGACAAAAACAAGAACAACGTGAATCAGCTGTTTCTCGACTTGTGGGCACGAAATGTGGGTTTTTGCGTTTCCGTACTTCTGAACTTTGTTCCATTTTTGAAAGAAAATGTTTCTCTTATTCTCTAATTACCAAATCCGGTCCGGATTGTTAGGGAAAGAACCTAGTGTTGATATTATCAGTGAACTGTAATTTTCGATTTTCTTTCCTCAACGTTTAAGACATTGTGATTTAAATAATATCAACAAAATTTCTGTGAAAAACCGAAACCGGAACGAAACCGAAACCAAAACCGAAATAAATTTTGAAGAACGAAACCAAAACCGAAACCGAAACACTTGGCAAAACCGAAACCCAAACCGGAACGTTATTTTGAATCGGTTTCATTCCTTGGTTAAAATCTATTTGCCTGCGAAACCTTTTTCCATACAAAACAAGCGATTGAATAGATTGACTGAGATTGAATTGGAACGTTCGCCCAACTCAGCAGCACAACCGCTGATTATTAAGCCTTGCAAAGGATGGATCAATGCTTCGCAAAGCAAACAAATATACTAAATAAGAAAGAAAGTTGCAACAATTTTTATTTATTCTAAATTCATTTTTTTTTGTGTTTCACATGGCACGCAATTTTTGACACTTTCGATATCAGAAGCGCCCTATCTCAGCACATTTTCAATACATTTCCAATTGCGATAGGGCGTTTTTGAACCGATTTCGGAGATAGGGCGTTCTTCAACCAAATTCTGAGACAGGATGTTTTTCAATAAAATTCTGAAATAGGGCGTTCTTGAAAAGTTTTTTGAGATAGGGCATTTTGGTACTGGCTGCCGAGAGAGGTCGATCTTCCACTCAGCAGTCGAAATACAAGTGCTTTCTCTCAAAATAGCTTTCCACCACGAGCGGCGAATGAAAGAGATTTTTTTCTAAGACTTTTTTGCTAGAATAACAAAAGTCTTTCGAACTACCTTGCCATCTCGTTTCGTTTGACTTACGAAAGACGTTTTACTATCTTATCCAGAATTGCCCTGTTAATCTTGACAAATCTTACATCTTACACAAAAATCTTCATATTGAAGATATTGTCAGTGTAAAACTTTCCTTTACGAAAAATCGTTTTTTGAAGATTTTTAGTAAAAAACAGCCTAAAAATCGTAATTTTGAAAATAAATCTTCAGTTATGGCAACGCTGACCTCAACTCACCGAATTAATGCTTTGTTAGCCTTAAACTTCAACTTGACACTCGGGTTGCCACGCAACAGTGCTCAGACAGACAGACAGTCAGATTGAAGCAATGACGGCGAATAGGCTGAAAGTGAAACGACAAGCCTTCAGACCAGGGGCGTAGCTAAAGTGAATTCCTTTGTGTGAACATACAGAACACAGATGAACAACACGCTTGACTAAGATCTCGCGCGGTCGCATACTGGCTTGGCCTTCTGCCGTCAGATGTACGATTGTAGTGATGACTGAAACTCCCTCCACTCTTTGTGCCAACAAAGTATGTAGCATCAGTGCAAGGGAGCGCAAAAGTTGCTTGAATAAGAAAAACTGAGTGGCTGTAAGAATGTGTTTCATAACTGGTTATGTACACTTGTCATTTTGAAAAAAAAAAAAAAAAAAAATAATAGATTTTGCTCATAAGCATTTTCTGAAGGTATGTCTAACCTTTCAAAAGTATCGCAGTGACTTTGGAACAGGTAGACAAATCTTTAAACGTGCTTTTCTCCAAACAGCGTTTCCACAGCCGGTACGCAAAATATCCTCGGAACGGCTCAACCGGTCGCTACCAAATTGAAATTCGTTGTCTTAAACTTGATTGTGGTCTACTGTAGCGATCCATATTTTAATTTAGAAGTTTCTTTTTTAAATTAAAATTTAAAATTGTCATTAAAAACGGCCTCAAGCTCAACCAAATTGTTGAATATGTTTATTTTTTAACGAAAAATTACACACACATATTTTTGAGATATTTGGGACTAACTCCCTAATTAAAAAAAAAAAATCCTCTTTCATAAAAAATGCTCGAAAAGCAGGATCTCCTCTTTTATCTGGACCTAACCACAGCTTCTAGTAAACTTCGTTTTATCTATTTACGTATGTAAATATGTATGTTTGAATATAACGCCATTGTAAATATTTTTTTTAATTAAGTGAAAATTTATTTCTTACATAAGTAATTTTTCACCTGCAGTTAGTGTTTTGCTTATTACTTAGGTACATATTGTGCATATGTATGTACATAAATTCATTAACAATTTTTTTTTATTTATTTTTTTTCAGGTAAGTGTCATTCAATATTCCTACTCTTATGTACATCTTCAACCTACCATTGCGTTTTCCGTCGGCTACACCGGTGAGTTTATTTTTATAGATATGTGTTTATTAAGTCAATGAAATCCGGTTTTTGATGGCTGGTTACTCGCTGGTTTTCCATCATGAATAATTCTCACTTAATAAAACAAAAATTAAAAATGTTAATTCTGCTCCGTTTCAAGTCTTAAGTACCGGTAGGCAGTTTTTGTGGCTTTCGGCGTAAAAAGTTGGTAGAAAAATGTATTGCGACCACTGCCCTGAAAGCTTTTCCAGCCAATTTTACTCATTGCATTTTTAGCAATACATACATATTTGCTTCCAAAGTGAGTTCCATAGCTGTGCAATAATTTATGGCTTATTTGGCCAGCTGGAGCAGTGGACGTTTAGCAGCTCAGCGGCCCACCAACTCTTTTCTTAAAAAAGTTGTGGCGGCGAATATGGCAATTTGTTCGTTGGGGCTTTGTGCGTCACTATGAAACGTCCAACAGCGAAAACTGCAGCCGCTTGAACGGACGGATAGAATCCAAGAATGCACGTTTGAGGCGTCTTCACAGCGGCACACAGGCACACTGTCTAGCCATGTCTCCTCTCTTAGCATGACGACAGCCTTAAGTACCCACTTCCGTGCAGCTGCCATTAAACTTGGGCTGTATTTTATTTCACTTTCACGCCGTTGATTCTCTTTTTTTTTTTTGCTTTCTTAACTGTTTATGGCCGCCCTGTGGCAAGTGCTTATAAAAGCCAAAAGAGCGAAAGTCGGTCGTACAAGGGCACGGAATTTTGAAGAATTAAAACAAAATGTGGCATTTAATTACTCGAGTGCCGTGAACACTATGTAAAATGTTTCGTTCGGTTTGCTTCTCGGTGAGCTTCTCAACTTGGTGGCATGGAGCGTTACTATTTTAGCAGCATTATTTCATTTTTAATTAGCTGCCAACAAAAACAGCTTGTACATATGTACATATGTATGTATATACTAAGTGTTTTGTAATGTTTCCGTGCAACATTTTTATGTAAGCTGCCTCTTGGTATTTATATCGATCATCAACCCCAGTGTCATCTGCAGTTGGCGGGGAGCTTACCATTCCGTATAATATACAAACATACATATGTACCTATGTACAGATGTACAGATGTGTTCAAGAAAATTGTGGCATCTTTTTCAAACAATGTTCCGAAGTAAAATTGTTAAAATCTAACATTCAAGAATCAAATCAAAGAATGTCTAAAGTCCTATTTGTAAAAAGTTTCTTCATAAAGCCAAGGATTTTTTGGAAAAATAAAACCCATTTCATAATGCTGAAGTCAACTAAGTTTATACATATTCGTGATATTGGGTGTATTTCACAAGAAACGTTAGTCCCTATCACGTTCGCACGATATTGCAAAATGTATTCAATAATTTTTCCATTATCATGCCTCGGAAACACTGCTATTTTATTGACCAACAAGTAATACGCGACAATAATTTGGATTTATTTTAGATTTTTTATTCGGGATCGGAAAAAGCCGCAAAATAAACATCCCTAACCCTGAGCAAAGAAATCGTAGCGCAGAAAATACCAACCGTAGAAACCTACTAACTCAAACCGAGTTTTCCAAATAAATGAACTCTAGTTATTTAAAGTGCTACTTTGGGCTGAGTAGGCAATTGAGAAGTAAAGTCCTCTCTCGTCGTACAAAGATAACACTGTATAAGTCACTCATCATGCCTTTGCTGGTGTATGGCGCGGGGGCATGGACAATGAAAACGTCTGATGACGTGGCTCTTGGAGCTTTCGAGAGAAAGATTCTGCGAAAGATTTACGGACCTTTACGCGTTGGCGATGTCGAATACCGCAGACGATTTAACGATGAGCTGTATGAGCTTTACAACGATATAGATATAGTGCAGCGAATTAAAATTCAGCGGCTCCGCTGGCTTGGGCATGTCGGGCCGCGATGCTGGTAACAGAGAAAGAGGAAGGCCTCCTCTGCGTTGGAAAGACCAGGTGGAGAAGGACTTGGCTTCACTTGGCATTTCCAATTGGCGTCAGTTGGCACAGAAGAGATATGACTGGCGTGCCGTTTTGGACTCGGCCAAAATTGCTTAGGCGGTTACAGCGCCAATAAAGAAGAAGAAGAAGTTATTTAAAATTTTTCCAAACTAAAAAGTATAATCACAAATTTATGGATTTATGGCAATGTTCTCGTGTCTTTATGAGCACAGCCGTATGTGAATCTACAAACTAAAATAACCGGTTGCTGTTGTTGTTGTTGTTGTAGTAGCGGTTGTTGTTGTCGCATTGATTGCTGCACGTAATAAATATACAATGTAATATACATTTTTATTTCTTGTAGACAAATCAACGAATCAACAGCTAAAATGTGCCTTAGGACTGTTTTCACGATGTCATATTTTACCGGCAAAATTTGTCGACATATGTTCAAACAGCTTTCTTTTCTTTAATCCATGCCGCCACCGGTCCAGAAACAGACAGATGACCGATTTAGCAGCGCATGAATATGACTGAAGCCCTATTCCGATCTAAATCAAACAACAGACTGTGCCATTGAATTTGGCATAGTGCAAACAGGCCTTTATAACCGATTTTCCAAATGTCAACAAACACTGCTCCTAAATGTCTTAAATGTCTTATTCATGCCTTGTGCTCCTCGCTTTTGCTTTATGCAAATGTCAAAGCCTAGACGAAATAAAAGCAATAAACAATTCATGTAGTCAATCGGCGGGCAGACATGCAAAACTATAAAAAATACACGAAAATGCTAGAAAAGTGCGGGCAAAGCCATTTGCCGCGGCGCCAAATAAATCGAATTCGATTTCAATAAACATAATTTGCATGAAAATATTTAGTTAAAATGACAAAAATCCACCAGCTTCAAAAGCACATCGGCGTGAAAAAAGGGACCGGGTACGCCGTTTTTCGTGCTTGTACCCGGTCCCTTTTTGAAAAATCGCCATTACACTTGAATAGCTGGGGCACCAATCGACGATAAATTAAAAATAAATAGAAACTACAAAGGCTAAAATTAATCGCTGCAATAAAACAAACTGCATACGATTTATCAGTGATACCTTGGCATATCTGAGGATGACCTTGACAATTTCAAAGGCGCATGCACACGCCATGACCGCATGTTGTAATACTGCGGCGAAAGCGGCGCATCCCCTCGTTGAGATGGGAGAGTAGAGTGGGCGGGCGGGCGCGTGGGCGTGGGACTATACACGGTTTCATTGTACATATGTAAATAGAAATAAACCTGCAGAGGAATCAAAGAAATCGCGGTGCACTATCACACACACACACACGCACACACACACGATGTGTAGAGTGAAAGTGCGGGGACCGGTTATAGGAGGGCGGCCCTCGAGTGCTGTTGCCAACTGGCCATTACAGTCAGTGCACCGGTGGGCTCGTACGCCCGATCAGCTCATCAATCGGCGGCAAAAATAAACGGCGTGTGCGTTCAACCTCAACCGTGCAACCGTGCAACCGTGCAACGCAAGAAAACATGTTTGTACAACAAGCTGCCACTTTCCGCTATTGTTCGACATGTAATTTTAAAAATTTCAATTCTTCTTGCTTTCCGACCAACGATGCGAAGAGAGCGACGATCACCAAGCACTTCTGTACAACAATTCTTTGGCATGCCAACCTTCAGGTGTCTGACTCAGGGTCCGAAGCCCGGCTACAGTTGCTTTGCTGAGTTGACCTTCGGCAGCGATTCGGCACGCAAAGCTATCGCTGGGCGGCGCCGCAGACCAATTTGCAATAAAACAATAATTGCACCTCTTTTGTATCGCAATAAGCTTTAGAAAGCGGCGAAGCGAAGAACGAACAGGCGGCTATTCTATTTGGCAAATTATGTTATTGAAATAGTAAAATCCAAAATTGCCAGCTACTACAACCTGTTGCCAACTAATTCAACTCGCATATTCCACTTCTGCTCCTCATTGCTTGTCTGTTCGAATTCTTTCCTTTCCATTCCTTTCGCTTTCGGTGATTTGGCGAGGGAATTAGGCTGCGCGTGCATAATAGACTATAAATTACCTGGGCAATCAACGTGAGCAAAAAAAAAAAGTAGCGAAATTGATTGATGATAAAGGCGGTGGGGGAGAGGAAAGGGACTCAGGCAACTCAGGGCAAGTCGGGCTCCGCACGCAACAGTGAACGGCAGCGCACAGTGGTTCGGATAGCAGATCTAGCTGGACGAAAGTCATTTTTTTTTGTTTGTGTGTTAAAACAGAAAAATACTTGGAGTTATAAAACCTTTGGTTATGTAAGAGTTAAAAAAATAGTACCTCGCGAATTCTCTGCTTTCTGAAATTAAAAAAATTATACAACAGGCATGCAAATCTTTAAGCGCTGTTATAAATTTTTTTCTGAAATTTATTTGTGTTTCTTGCTGTGATCTTAAATTTTAGTCATGGTAAATAAAATCTTAAGAAGTGAGTTGTTTGACATTTGGTGTTGCTGAAACTTCTAAAAGACAACAAGGTGTCCGTGATTATGTGATTAGTAAATTGAAAGAAATATCTGATGAAAATGCTCGTTCCGAAGTAAATAAAGTAAATTAAGTAAATGACTTTAAATTCGTAATCAGCAACCCAGAATATCCCCAGATACCCAATCTACCGATTTTTTTTAATTTTCGTCCGCCATATTGGATCCGCCATTTTGAATTTTTGGTAAATGACTTTGGATATGTAATCAGCGACCCAGAAAACCCCCAGATACCCAGTTTCATAGAAATCTACCGATTTTTTTTAATTTTCGTCCGTCATATTGGATCCGCCATTTTGAATTTTTGATAAGTGACTTCAGATTCGTAATCAGTGACTCAAAAATCCCCTAGGTAAGAAGTGGTGTAAAGATCCATCAACGAGTATTTGTTTAAATAGTTTCGTCCAGCTAGATTTGCGATCCAAACCACTGTGCAGCGCCCTATAATAGCGAAACAATAAAGCCCTCGGCTTGTTGTATGTATATATTTATGTACATATTTAGGTAGATGAAAGACAACCACAACAACATAAAACAGGCGAAACCAATTGGCTGTTTAAATCGGTGCTTCCAATCATCGATCGGTGGTGGAGTTGAGGTGCTCCACTGGCTTTGTGTTGCGTTCGAGAAAAAGTATGAAGAATATATTCTACAGACACGCGAGGGAATAATTTCAAACACATAACTAAATAGCTTACATTAGCTCTAACATACATACAGACGTGCATTCACTTGTTTGTATAGCAAAATGTGCAATTTTTGTTTTATTTACCTACCTACCGATATAAATTCTTAGATAGCTTAAAAGCTTGTAAACATACTTGTTGTTGCTGCAAGTTCGATAGCCCGATTTCTGGCAGGTGAGACAAAGTTAAATGATGAAATCAACAAATTGCTGGGGGTGCCATGAGGTGTAAAGTGCGTTATTGATGTTTTCGCACCAAAGTTTACAAGTGCGCACACAAATAAAAACAAGGACAGACAAATAGTACATCGGCACAACCGCAACAACTGGGCGACTGACTTGCAGGCATTGCTGACCAAGCAGGTGCAGTTTGGAAAGATTTGGTTGCCAACGATTGGCGGCAACGAACAAATTGCACCAACGCAGAAGAATGTGCAGAGTAGAGTGCATCAGGAAATGTGCTTGCCACGGGAATGCCAACGGCGACCGATTGCAAATTATTCAAAGCACAACAAACTGACGATGGCTCATCAACTAGGCGACAATTAAAGCCCAAGCAGTGGCAGTGGCAACAATACAGTGAAGAACAATGCAGTGGTAGCTGGTAGTACTGCTCGGCTTAGCCCAAATGCACTGCCTCCATTGCAGCATACCTCGCACGTTGGATATGGCATATATACAGTGACTCAAACAAATGACAACGCGTTATTCGTGGAATTTTTTTTTGCTATAAAAATATTGTCCAAGCTTTACCCAACACCACATAAATCACAGTTTCAAACTTTACAGAATATTTAGGAAAATTCAAATAATTTTCGTCAAAATTTTCTACTTTTTAATCTGAATCTTTAGAACATTTTTGGGTATGCAGTTTTATAGCCCATACAATTTTACTCTAATGAAGTGCAAGTTTCCACCGGCTAAACAGTGACTATTTTAGTGTTTTTTATTATTGTTTTAGAAGATCGTTTATGTAAAATCTAAATTTTTTAACAAAGCATGAAGCAAGAACTTACTACTGCAAAGCTCAACAATTTAAAAATTATTTGAGTCACTTTTTCTAAGAGGAAATTACAATTTGCAGGATTTTTATAAACAATTTTGCAATATCTTATGAAAATTTTAATTATTTTACCTAAAATAGGAGAAGAATCTGTAATAATGACATACATTTAAGTTTAAGTTTGAATAACCGTTAAACCAGTAGATTTATGAAAAAATGCTAAGAGGCGTTTCTTGTAGAGCGTCTAACACATCTTTCAGCTCGATGGTTCATAGCAGAGAAAACAAATTCCAAAGTTACTACATATGGCCTGTTCATATATCCGAAAACGCCAAGCTTTTCAGGCAGTCAGGCAGTCCATTTAGCTATCACTTTTATATCCGCGTGAACGCAGAAAGCCACAACACCAGAAAAGCTTGGTGAGGATTTTAAAGCTAAATGTGGCCGAAGAAACAGATTTGTCGCTGGCGCGTCGTTTTAAAAACATGGTGCCGTCTTATGGCTTATAATGGTATATTTTGCAGGTGGACATACATCGCCATTCATATAAAGGTCAGGCTACAAAGAAATCTGATCATTCAAAGTGTCATGGATGCGGTTCATTGCAACAGAGGATTATCAGTTGACGGAAAGTTACGACCACCCAAAACCTTCTGGGAAAGAACGCGGTAGATATAGCAATCGTCACGTTCAAGCAGTTTGGTAGAGATCACACAATTCGGCTTAATTTTTCGGCTTAATAGAAGCAACAACAACAAACCTGCACCAATTATT
>NW_016165226.1:25762-28383 GCF_001687245.7 Rhagoletis zephyria | reverse complement strand
GGTTGCAATTGCATTCCGATTGCGAATACAATTTTTTTCAGCCGAGTTACGTTCAAATCATTGGAATTAACTAAATTAATTATATCCACAATTATTTANATTAACTAAATTAATTATATCAACAATTATTTACTTCCTTTTTTCATAAAAAAATCGCTCGTGTTTATAAATTTTTAAATTTAACGAACTAATTTACTCAAATTATTGTAGACAAAAATGCAACTATGCGCCACAACCACATGTTTTTCGTGTTTGCAAATTCTTGCTGGCAAAATTTTTTGCAGCAAGAATTTGCAACTTCTCTCCAAGTGTTGGATAATTTTTTGGTCTGCACGAACGCGATTCGGGCAAAAATTGTGATAATTCGTACAAATTCGCACAAATTTTTTGCTGCACGAACAAACCTAATGTTTGCATACTGTTATACTGCGGCATTCAAACGGTTTTTTTATGCAAAGTTGCGAAACATTGCAACCACATACATTGCATGTTTTAAATATTCAAAATAACAATGAACAATTTTTCTGAATATTCCATTTTTAAAACACCAGTGATAACCAAAAACAACGAAGCATCAACTTTGTTGTGCAAAAGGGCAATTTGAAATAACAGCTGTTGTTTAAATCCGAAAGCAAATATTAGTTGCGATCCCGTACGAGTCCGAACTAGTCAGAAATAGTCAGAATCAGTCAGATTTTACTGGAAATCGATCCCGTACTCGGTTCTCTGACTATTGAGAGGACAAAAAAGAGAGTAAATACGGTTCTCTCTCTGTCAGAAGTTACCAGTTTTAGTCCGAGATTTTTTTGCTGGTAAATTCTGGTAAATGTGTCAAACGATCAGCTGTAGTGTGATTGGCAACCAAATTGTAAACTAAAGAAAAATGCACTCCGCTAATTCATGTTGAAAAGTATTTAATTACTTGTTTAAGTGGATTCTAATGAATTTTAAAGTATTTTTTGGTTATTTACATTTGTGAGCTGAGTGTGTTTACATACAAAATAAGCAAAAATTTACAACCAAAATTTGGAGGTTATGTTGAAGTTGACAGAAGTTACCATTTTTTACTAGAAAGCGATCCCGTACTTTTCGCTCTGAGCGAATTTTTATTTTTTGACAGTTTTACTAGTCCGAGTCCGAGGAATAAGGGATTGCACCTTTTATAAAAGCAATGGAAAGTGGAAAATATCACAGAATTTTGGGAAAATGTAGTTATTTGGTAATTTTATTAGCCATATAAGATAAATACATGTAAAATCATTTTTTAGAGCTGATATGTTGATTCCGGGCAAGAAATGTGTTTTTTTGCGGTCCTCACGCTCTGGGCACTTTTGGCGCGTGTTGGCACATTTTTGACACGTGTGAGAGAGTAACTTATTTTTACGCTGCAATTACCGGAGCAGCCAGGGAAAACGTGGCCAACGAAGCTATTATCATTATCGCTAATTACAAAAGTGCGTATCAAGTCCTCAGTTTCGTTCAGGCCATGGGAAAAAATTGAGTACTGTCCCCTCAAAGTTGTCATCAGAAAGTCCTCAGAACTAATAGCATATATGTAATACTCCTATACCGTCCGAAAACACTACAGTACAGATATATCAATAAACACGTACGAAAGAAAAGTAACACATACGTTTATAAATAAATATGTACACGACACATTTACAAAACCGGCACTCAAGTACACAATACATTGACAAAAACAGTACTAGACTGTCTCGCTTTGATTTCGGAATGCTTACACATTGAGATGTTAGCTTGCTATCAATATAGAAGTATTACATAAATGACTAATAGTCAAACTACTCATTTATGCCATACTACAAAAACNTAATAGTCAAATTACTCATTTATGCCATACTACAAAAACAAATGTTTAAATATGTTAGAATTTTTGCCTAAAGTGCTCAGCAATGTCTTGTAGGGTTATCACTGACTAATATGTCAAACATATACCAATTCAGACTGTAAATAAGTTTCTCGATTATATTTGCCTGAGAGCCTCTTGGAGGTTAACAACTAAATTGTCCACATCTACATAAACTCTTTCTTTTTTCATCAGAACGGTTGGGAAAGTATCTTGAAGGTTTACAGCAAAAGATAATATTTTCNAAGTATCTTGAAGCTTTACAGCAATAGATAATATTTTCTTGTTGTTGTAGCGGCACTACTAAGCCCCGCCTATTTCGGGTCAACATTCAATCATTGTAGTCAAGCTCAACTAACGGGAGGCCCAGGAAACGAGCTGTTTCAATGGGGTCGGACCAGAGGGAAAGGGCTGTCAGTTGAGTCGGATTGAGCTGGCATGTGAAGAGGTGGTTGGTGTCATGAGGGGATTCTCTACATGCCGGGTACTCATTGGGGATATTGGGGATCGAGTCTGGTCAGGTAGCTGTTGAGGCGGCTACAGTATCCAGACCGTAATAGAGCCAGGGTAACGCGGGTCTCTCTTGGCATTGTTGTGTTCCCTTACGGGGAGCACTTGGTCCTCGCTGTGTAGGTGGTGCTCAGGCGTCATCAGAAGGCACGCAGTCGCTGTCCGGAGTGCGGCGTTCTGACAAGCCTGTAGCTTCGTCCACTGCGTCCAACTAGTCCCCGGCGTCCAAACTGGTGCAGCATAG
>NW_016165226.1:0-23847 GCF_001687245.7 Rhagoletis zephyria | reverse complement strand
CGCAGTTGAAGCTCCGTTGTTGTTGTTGTAGCGGCTACAATAACCCCGCCCAGATCGGTTGGTATCTCAGTCGTTGTCGTCAAGTTCCACTAACGGCAATTTAGAACCGGCCGGCCAATTGCCTTGTATGTTGCTAGCAACGTTTCTTTGTCTTTGCCGTAAGGGCTGCCGGCGAGCGACTTGAGGACCTTGTTGCGGCTCTGTATTTTATTGACAACTGCGGTTATGTGCGTGGAGTAGGAGAGCAGGCTATCGAAGGTGACCCCTAAAATTTTCGGGTTGTTTACGGTCGGTGTTGGTGGGCTATCGACGTGTATACCTAATTCTAGCCTGACCTCCTTCGTCCAGGTGGTGAAGAGGGTCGCCGTTGATTTCGTCGAGAAGAGTGTTAGGCTCCTTGCAGTGAAGAAGCGAGAAAGGCTGGAGAGATAGTCGTTTACTTTTGAGCAGAGGTCATCAATTCCATTCCCGGACGCCAAAATCGAGCAATCGTCAGCGTATGAAATCAGGGAAACTCCCTAAGGTGGCTTGGGAAGCTTCGAGATGTAGAAGTTAAATAGTAAGGGGGAGAGAACACCACCTTGTGGAACCCCTTGTTTAATTCTTCTTGGTTTTGAGGTTTGATCACTGAAGATTACTTACGACTTTCGACCACTCATTTAATTCATTCAGTCCCTGTGGGAGTGAGGAGGCCTCAATGTTTTCTAGCAGCGTGGAATGGCAGACGGTGTCAAACGCCTTTGACAAGTCCAGCGCTACTAGGACCATTCTCTCACAGGGGCGGTTTCGATTTAGCCCCCGAGTTATTGCTGTTGTTGATGTGCTGTGCACTTTGCGGAATCCGTGCTGATGCTTCGCTGGGGTAAGGTGGCAGGTGAAGTATGGGAGTAGCAGGGCCCCTAGTGTCTTCGCGACCGGGGAAAGGAGCGTTATCGGGCGATAAGAGTCTCCTTCGTTGGCAGGCTTCCCCGGTTTCAGCAGTGGGACCACTCTCCCTGATTTCCACATATCAGGGATGATGAGAGTGGACATTGACAGGTTGAGGACCTCCGTTAGGTAAGCTACTCCCGCAGGCCCCAAATGTTTCAGCATCAACATACAGATTCTGTCGGGCCAATGGCTTTGGAGGCTTTCGCGATCCCGATAGCCCCCTTCACTTCACAGCTGGTGAAAACAAGTGGTGCACTGTTTTTCGGCAGCTTGTGCATCCTTCTGGTCACTCGACGTATGGCCCTGTCTACTAGCGTGGACCGAAAATCCGCTTTTTTTTAGAATTTTGGTTGGTAATAGCAAAAATATAGTTCACCATGCTCTAAAAACAATCTGTGTGAAATATGACATCTTTTGGTCAATATCTTACGCTCGCCCAAGTCCATCAAAGTTCAATATAGCCTAAAAATAAAAATTAATAAATAAATTAAGTAATACATTTTTTACTAAAATTGCAATAATCTTCTAAAGTATTAGTCCTACATAATTATGTATATGGTCCTTTTTTGTAGACAATCGAAGTCAGCTAAGAAAATTTTTTTTAGTACTTGAACTTTGATGGACTTGGGCGAGCCTAGGATATTGACCAAAAACTTTCACATTTCACACAGATATTTTTTAGAGCATAATGAACCATATTTTTGCTATTACCAATCAAAATTCTAAATAAAATTATAGTTTAAAAAACTAAAACCTCGCTATTATAATTTCCATTCGTACTGACATCAGGTATGTAACTTGAGAACAGAAATCGCTGCATCTTTTAGGCGCATCAATATTACATAGTTACATCCCGAGCTAATAAGAGGGAGGTAAAAAGCGGATTTTCGGCCCACGCTACTGTCTACCGAAGGATGCAGTGTGAATTGCCTACTCAAGTAGGTTGCGCATTTCTTCGGGTCCGACGAAGGGCGACCTTCGAATGAGATTTCCACTCAGTCAACACAAGGACAAGGACCTCACGGTTGACCAGAGCTTACTCACACCAGATGTGAAGTTACAGGCCTTCAAGTGCTTCTCCCACTTTTTCCGATTGTGCTTATTTACCAGTTGCCGAATCTCCAAATTAAGGTCCCTCAGGCGAGGGTCCTCGGGAGGTTTGCTGCTGCCCAGGGGAGCTTCTAGGAACCGTGCAGGCACTTCGAATGTTGGGTGCATTACGCGAGCGGGTAGCCGTGGAGGCTGATTGTGCCGTTTGGCTTGAGCAACAGGGAGCGACATAGCTTGTTGTCCACTCAAGATGAGACCTAAGACCAGAGCAGGTTCTTAGGTGACTCCATCCGTTGCATGAGTTGTACCTAACCGAAGTGGAGCTCGGATGGAGTCGATTCTGGCACACACAGCAGAGATATGTTTGCCGTCCGGAGAAGAAGGGTTGCGGAGCAATCCGGCTGCAAGGAGTTGCCCCATGGACGAAAAATTAGTGAAGGGTATCCCCGATCCAACAGCCCTTGTTCGGGTAAAACCCGAGTCATTCCGGTACGTAGAACCGTCGGTTTCACATGGGTTTTTATCAAGACTGGGCCAGAGCCCAATATTTTTTCATCACACGATTGGGCTACCAAGTTATACCAAATTTTATGTAACTAATATTTGTTCTAAAAGTGAAACAAATCTGATCATAAATTTAATTTTTTTTGGATAGCTGTCAATCCCTGCGTCACCTATCGGAAGACAAATACACTGATCCTTCTTAAAAACTTCTGCACAAAACAACAATCATTCAATGCGATTCTAAAATCTGGGAGAAAATGGTTCCCAATTGAATGGTTCTAGCGATTTTTTGTGTATAAATGAAGGTGTATAAAATTCCATTACCTTATAATAAGTGGTTCCAGAGATAAGCGATATGAGAATTTCCGTTTTGATGGGCAGTTCCATGCCCCCTTTTCCAAAATCTACAATTTTTCGGCGTAAATACGGTATTGACAACATCAAATTTCAGGGCGTTGGCATAGGCGGTTCCAGAGATAAGCGATATGAGAATTTCAGTTTGTATGGGCGGTGCCACACCCTCTTTCCCATTATCCACCACTTTTCGTCATAAGTAATTTTTAAGCTTAAACTCTTCAATCATTTTCTAAAACTTAACGATTTTGGAGATATTTTCAAATTGGTCCAACTTACGTTATATGGAGTTTACATGATTCAACTTTCACAGGCGATTAACTGAATCAAAAGTTGAACGAAAGTAGGCAGCTGAAAGGCCGTTTACACAAGGCACCTGCTGCATTTAACTAAAAGCTGCCAGTAAATCCGTCTAATGTAAATTCCCCACAAATCTTAAAATATAATAATTTTACAACTCCGATTGAATAACAGTACCGACTTTTGTTTTGTATGGAGAGTGATGCACCCTAATGTACATACATGCATTCTGTGAAACATGACTTTTAATATGGAGTACGTAATTCCTAATATAATTTGGCTAACAAAATTGCAAATTTTTAATTTCTTTAGCGGCAGTTACGCAGCTTTACCATCGCCAAGTTATACTACAAAATCAACGAATATTCAACTGCGGAGCAATATCTATGCTCCTACCTCAGCGTAAAAGAGGATAATGATCAGGCGCATAAATTACTTGGACAGTGCTATCAACGCCTTAAGAAACCAGATAAGGCACTACAGTCATTTCAGCGTTCCTTACAATTGAATTCCAAACAACCTGATGTTTTGACTGATGTCTGCCAATTATTATTGGAAGATGTGAACTTAAATGTGAATAAAGCGAAATACTGGTGTGAGCTTGCTGAGTCGGAAAAAGTGCAGCACGATGCAGTTTTCTCGCTTCGTTTGAAGCTGATGAATAAGGAAAATCTTGAAAACAATCAAGTGGAGGATTTAATACAAAAAGAAATAAGCGCACGACCAAATGATGTGCAATTGCGCGTACGGCTCATGCGTAATTACATTGAAGAAAATAAGGTGCTTGACGCCTTCAAGTATGTTTACAATCTTGAAATGAGCTTGCAAGGTAATTTCGCCAGCAACAGCGAATGGTACAACATTGTTTGGCTAGTCTTAAGCAAGTATGAACAGATGCCAAATTCGAAAAAAGATTGGGAATTCTGGCTGTTGTTGATCATCTGTTTGGAACGGCAAGTGAACATTAGTTTCTCCTTAACATCGGGCACTGCAACCGGCGGCATAACTGAGACTGCGAATTTGCTCTTCAATCTTGATCAGTATTTATTTAAAGCGACACAATTGTCAGACAAATTATGTGCACAGCGCGAGCTGGTTAATCTGTTTTTGGATCACTATCGCGGACAGATGTTGATACATGCTGCAGCTTTAATTTTCAAACGTGAACTTTTACAAAACAAAAATAAGTGGAAAGAAACTGTGAAGTCGGTGCTGCCATTATTACTTCTGGCATTTCAAACAGACGTGCCCGATAATAGAGAGCCTTGGATGAAGCACTCGGACGAACAAGGCAAGCAGTTGATACAACTGTGGAGTCGTGAGGGATCGTTTCGGTGTGCGCAGGTAAGGCGTAAAAATTTTGTAACACTTTCTGTATTAAAACTACATATCGATGGCCCTGTGCAATAACGACAGAATTCAAAATTCAAAAAATAAAAACTGTTACTACTGTTAAGTGGCTCATGGCTCTCTTCATTGTCGAATCCATGTCTAAACTTTTGTATTCACTTGGGATTGAAATGGATTAGGCAAGGATTAGAGACAGGAGCCACTTAACAGTAGTAACAGTTTTTATTTTTTGTATTTTGAAATGCGTCGTTATTGCGCAGGACCTTCGATATTTTTTTGTTTGTACATTTTAACTTTANGTGGAGTCGTGAGGGATCGTTTCGGTGTGCGCAGGTAAGGCGTAAAAATTGTGTAACACTTTCTGTATTAAAACTACATATCGATGGCCCTGTGCAATAACGACAGAATTCAAAATTCAAAAAATAAAAACTGGTAACTTTTGTATTCACTTGGGATGGAAATGGATTAGGCAAGGATTAGAGACTGGAGCCACTTAACAGTAGTAACAGTTTTTATTTTTTGTATTTTGAAATGCGTCGTTATTGCGCAGGACCATCGAGAATTTTTATGTTTGTACATTTTAACTTTCAAATAAATTTGTAAATGTACATATGTACCTACTAATTTACAGGCGGGTCGTACTTTGTTATCGTGTATAGCTGATGAGTCGGCAACCAATAAAGAGAACGCCACAAATCAAATTAACAACTTGCTTGGAAATAATCCTCCGCTATGGACCAGTACCGACGAGCTGCTCTCGCAAATTCGACAAACTTGTTCGGATAAACAATGGCGTCGCAATGTATTTGCTTTACTCTATTGCAATAGCGATCAAAAAGTGAAAGAGCTAAGCTCGTTGCTAATCAAGAGTCCAAAACTAAACGAGCCCGTATTTGAGTTGCCTACCTATGCTGATGTTGAGCACCATGAGGAGGCAGCTCAATACTTAAAACCACAGTCTTTGCAACATATGGTTTACCTTTGCCTTGGCAATGACAATCTAGGCTTTGTGCGTGCCAAATATTTTAGTGGTTTGAACTTTTCAACCCAAAATTTGGCATTTTGCGGCGCTGAATCCCTGAATCAGCTGGATATGGATACGTTTCTATATGCGGCAACTATTCAGGCCAAACGAGCACTACAAGTGGAACGCGAGGCCTTTGACAATTACAACTCTGGCAATCGCAGCGCCTCTGGTCGTCCGCGTATATTGCCATATGCTAACCTGCAAGGACACTTATGTACAGACGAGCAAGCCAATTGGTGGCAGGCTGCCTATCAGGTTTATAAGAACCTAAGCAGTGATAATTTGGCAGAATTGCGCGCTAATCTTCAATTTGGTATTGAAGCAGTACGTGGTGTCAATGGCCCGAAAATCGATATGATCATTGTATTCAAATTGGGACAGATATTTGTAGCACGCGCACAGGATATCGTAAAGCCTGTAGAGAAGGCGTTTTTGGAAGCGCGGGCAGAGAACATATACAAGTATGGCCTGAATATGGTAAAAATGAACAACAAAGGTGTACTAGAACCATTTCGTAAATACTTCAAATATGCTAAAGCCAACACATCTGTTGTTGAGCGTGAAGTTTTAAACGCGGCTGAAGATGCTGTTTCGTACTTGGCTTCGCGGTACTTCAAGAAAGCTGAATATGAGGACTTGATCGACGAGTTGGCGGGCATTCAATTACCATTTGCCACTTATTTGCAAGCAGAAGCTTATCGTAAATTAGACGAAGCCAATAAGACGCCGAAGAAGGCTAAACGCATGTACTTGGACCGCGCTAGCGAATGTCTAAATCAAACGTTGAATCTGTTAAAGAATACTGAAACAAATCCTGATCATCCTTTAAATTCCATAATACACACCGAATTAAAACGTCTCCAGCAAGCCACAATGAAGTTCATCAATGAAGGTAGCCCTGCTACTGGACACAATAATTCCAGCACATACGAGGACGCCGAAGCTGACTTCTACCACGAGGTATCACTTTCAGGTACTCCAGCAATGAATCGCTCACGTCGTGAAACAAATGCTTCTGCATTGATAGCAATGCCACGCAACACCGAATTGGAGAATTTGGTAAAGCAAATGGCAAACACTCTAAGCTTTGTTAAAGAGGAACTGGTTGATACAATCAAACCAGAAATGCTTTCAATGCGCAAGGAAATTACTTCACTGAAGGATAAAATCACTAGCCTTGAAGACGCCATGAAACGTACACGTATTTCGTCGAATCCACCTTCACGAGACGATGCTTCCCATGTGCTGGATGATCTTTACATGATCGAAGATGCATTGCAAAATCAATTGTATCAGCCCCCAGCCCAACCGCCGCATATGAGTGTGACCGGCAGCATGTTTCCCAGTGTTGCCAATGGCCCCAATGCTCCACCACCATCTGGTGGCGTACACAGTCCGTTTGTAGCAACACAACAAACCCAGCAACAAGCCGCGCAGCAAAGAAACTCGATGCACTTGCAGCCAAACGCCATGGCAGCAGCGGCCGCATACAATAGCCCAATGTTCAATCCTAATTATCCAATGAATTATTATCCACCGTCATACATGTTGCCGCAACCACCTCCGCCACCTGGATCGGCAGGAGGTATACTGGGTAGGTATCGTTACGTTGTTGTTTGCAGCAGGAATTATTGCTTTCACATCCAACTTTTGGATGTGTTGTCAGCCTTACATTTGATTACCATATTCACAACTCAACTTCTCCCACAGGTCCACGCAATGCTCTACCGATGCAGTACATGGATGCCAGCTTAAACTTCAGTATGGCTCCATCTACCCCATTGCTGCAGGCTCCACCACAAGAGGGCCGTCCAAGCAATCTATACGGCTTACTGACACAACCACAACAACCACCAACTGTACCCCCGCCGTTGCCACAATTATCCGTGCCAATGTCCATTGCATCCCTGGTGCCACCCATCACTAGTCATGCGCCATTAAACCAACAAATGGTTGGTACTTTGGCCCCAGCAGTTTCTTCTCAACCAGCAACAACTACTGCTCCAATTCAATTCAACAAGGCGCTCAACAACCAGCCAGTTGAAAGGGGACCACCAGCTAATGTGGTAATAACAAGTTCAGATCCCTTACCAAATCTCAATAGGCCAGCCCTATTGGCGCAACAACCAACTTTGAGTGTTACAATACCACCACACCATATCAAGCCTAGCCTCGTTGCATCGACGGAAACAAGTGCACAGCAGCCGCCAATACAACCGATCGCCTCTTTAGCTGCTAATACCACCACCACAAATGGCATTGTTAGTGGTGGGTTTACGGGCTTTGGTTTCGGTAGCGCCAGCTCAGCCGCACCGGGTCCGTTCAGTATTACTTTCAGTAATAGTTTTGCAACCTCAGCCTCGTCTGCAACATCAATCTTTAGCGGAAGTAGTACCACTAGCGTAAGCTCTTCAATGCCAACCACCTCGATTAGTACTACGACTTTCAGCTTTAAACCGCAAATCGAGCAAGCTCAAGCCCAAGCAGCCGCTGCAGCAATCGAAAGCAGCTCCAGCGATATTATCGCGGTACTAAATAAGACAAGCGATAGTCTCTCGAGTGAACCAAATAAGAGCGGCACAGAAGCTGACGTCGAATACGACCCCAGACCCGATTTTAAACCAATAATACCGTTGCCAGCCGAAATCGAAGTACGAACCGGCGAAGAGGACGAAGATGTGATGTTCTGTTGTCGCGCAAAACTCTTTCGGTTTGTTGATAAAGATTGGAAAGAACGTGGTATTGGCGATATTAAAATCCTCAAGAGCAAGGAGGGCTTTTCGAGAATACTTATGCGTCGCGACCAAACTCACAAAATATGCGCTAACCACAAAATCACAAAAGAATTGATACTAACAACACCTACGAATGAAAAAAAGGGCCATATTTGGGTAGCTAATGACTTTGCTGATGAGGAGTTGAAGACTGAACGTTTCTTTGTTCGTTTCAAGCTGCCCGAATCGGCTCAGCAATTCTACGATGCTTTCAAGAAGGCACAGAAGGAGGCAGAGGAATTGGATCGCAAGAAGGAGGCATCTGTGGCGAAAGAAAAAAGCATTGAGGAAAAGTCGGTTGCTAAGCAACCGCAACAACCGCCATTTGGGTTAGCTAAGAGCGCTGTGTCTAATTTTGCCACTAGTACACCTGCTACAAAAACCGTTGCTGATAAGTTACCAGTGGCCACAGAGACGTCAACGTTTCCAACAGTCGCTGCCACGAACTCTACACCAAGCGGCGGCGTTTCAAAGACATTGTTCGGCGGATTTGGTGTAACGTCTACGAGTGCTTCTTCTGCAACCGATAGCAACAAGGTGGAATTGCCAAAATCTACAGCATCGCCATTCGCCAACTTCACCTTCGACAAAATTGGCGCTGCCTCCAACACGGTTAGCACAGCTTCTGCTACTGCTACTACAACGAACACCAGCAATGCTTCGCCTTTCGCCAATATTTTCAGCACTTTGGGCAAGCCAGGCTCCGCCACTTCAACACCATTCAGCGTGGGGAATTTACCAACTTTTCAGACAATCATTGCCACCAGCGCAGCAACGCCAACATCAATACTACCTACCACAACAAGTGACGCTACGCCTACAACTGCATTGAATAAATCGAGCACTTCTGACGCGGAGGATGAATATGTACCCACAGCCACGTTCAACCCCGTTATACCATTACCTGATTTGGTGGAAGTCTCTACTGGCGAGGAGAATGAGCTTGTGTTATTTGAACATCGCGCCAAGCTATTGCGCTTCGACAAGGAGGCAGGCGAGTGGAAAGACCGCGGCATTGGCAACATAAAATTGTTGCAGGATAAGGACGATGTGAACAAAGTGCGTTTGGTGATGCGGCGCGAACAGATCCATAAGCTATGCTGCAATCAGCGTATATATAAAGATACCCTATTCAAATATGCGAAGAATTCCAAAACTGCGCTAACGTGGGCTGGCCAGGACTTCTCGGAGAATGAATTAGTCACTGAAATGCTTACGGTGCGCTTTAAGTTACCGGAAACTTGCAAAGAGTTCCAGGAGACTGTGCTCAAGGCACAATCAAACATGAGTAGTGAGGCTGATGAGGTTAATGTAAGGACCGCAGCTGCCGAAAAACAGCAAATGGAAAAACAGAATGAAAAGTCCGCCGGCAAGGAAGTTGCACCAGCAAAAGGTTTTGGTGATGCTTTCAAACCAAAGGCTGGATCGTGGAATTGTTCTGCTTGCTACATATCTAACACTGGTGATAAAAAATATTGCATTGCCTGTGATTCCCCAAAGGATGATAGTGTGCCTAAAAAGGATACCAANCTGGATCGTGGAATTGTTCTGCTTGCTACATATCTAACACTGGTGATAAACAATATTGCATTGCCTGTGATTCCCCAAAGGATGATAGTGTGCCTAAAAAGGATACCACAAATGTGTTTCTAACGAACCCTCCAAAGGCATCATTTGTTTTTGGTTTCTCACCAGTTGCGACCGGTGGCGTCACTGCACCTGCACAGGCAGCGGAAAGTAGTTTCACTTTTGGAAAACCTGCAGCAACCTCGAGTATCCTTACCGCGGTCACAACAAAGACGGATTCCGCTCCAAGCTCCACCACGTCCACGACCACTACGGAAACATCCACCAAAACTGGATTTGGCGATCAGTTCAAGCCGAAAGCTGGCTCCTGGACTTGTCAGGGCTGCTATTTAAGCAACGCCGGTGATGCTTTATACTGCAAGGCATGCGACGCGCCTAAAGATGACACTGTTCCCAAGAAGGACTCCTCCAACGATGTGCTGGCGCTCTCAAATCCAACGCAAAAGTTTACTTTTGGTTTTAATGCGGCCGCTGCTGCTACCCCAGCTGCAAGCGTTGCCGACAACAATGCTACAGCTAAGCCAGCTTCTTCAAGTGGCTTTGTATTTGGTTCAACGCCGTCTGAACCATGCAAATCCATATTTGGCAATTTAACAAATCCAAAACCTGCTGACTCGTCTAAGTCTTTTACATTTACACCACCCACAGCAAGCAGCGCAACCGGCTCAAATATTCCTTCGTTATCTAAGCCTACCTTCTCCTTCTCACTGCAATCGAAAGCTATGGAAGGGCCTGTAAAGCCCGCGTCCTCTGGAGCAGGTGGGGAATCTACGACAACGTTTTCTTTAGACAAGAAAGACTTCAACTTTACTTTAAAACCGAAATCGCCCGGAAAGTCGGGCAAGAGTCCAGCCAAGTTTGGCGGTGGTGGCGGTGATGCAGATGCCGCAGCGGATGATGATGAATATCAGGAGGAGGAAAACAATACATACTTTACACCGGTCATTCCACTACCAGACAAGGTTTGTAACGAAAAACTGTGTGAAATTAACAGGGTGTTTTTTTTTTTAGAAAATTTGGTACTTAATAAATGATTACACAGGCCTCCGAAATTTAACTCCCCCTTCCATATTTTTTATATTTTTTTAACTAGGTATGTGTTTCTATTAATGACATTCATATTTTATAATGTTTACCGATTTCAAAGAAAAGCCAAAAATTAATTTCTTTAAAGTTAAATTTTGTAGGATGCCCGGGATAAAATCAAATTTGTATGTATATTCAGTTCGACGATCACATTTATTCTTTTTCTAACTATACATTTTTCAATTCAAAAACTCTTACTCGCTAAATTATTTTTTCCAACGAGTCACGTACACCTGCTCCCCTTTTTCTATATATTCAACGAGCCAAACAGGTATACGCCCCCTTTGAACATTTATACACATATACATACATACAAANGTTATGCAGAAATTTTGTTTGGCAAACTGCGTGCAATTGTTGTTGCAGCAAACTCGGAGAGAGCGAGTTTGGCGACTCTCACAGCAAACTAATTTTGTTTGGTCAAACTGCAGCAAATTCGGTGTTGTCATATACAAAAATTTTAAATTTTGCGCGTTATGTACATCTGAAATTCTCATTTCGTGTTGGCAATAGCCATGAAAACCATAATGAACGTGCAACCCTGTGCCAAACTCGACATAACCACCTCCGAGCAAACTAAGCAGCCGCCATTTAATTTGGCAAACAAAAGTTTGTCTGCATAACACCGACCTTATTGCCGGCAACAAAAATTGTTTGGTGGGTACATACATATACAATATTCAAACAGACAAGAAACACAAACACATAAATATATATATACAGGGGAAATGTAAATGAGAGTGTATTGATGAACTATTATGTTCATCGTTTGAAACACAGCTTTCTACATGATGTGCAAGTACGAAATAATACAGTACACACAATACCACGTATACTACAATTTATACTTAAAAGTCAACAGTATTAGTTCAAAAAGCTCCATCCCAAAGAGACTAAGTAAATCAAAAAGACTTATGGAAACTTGTAGTTATGCGGTAACAGTAAGAAAAATAAAATAAAAAGTAATATTCTCATGATGGATTTTTTTTTATTATTTTTTCTTAGATTACTAACTAATACTTACATAAATTGCTAATTAATTTTTTAAGGGGAAAACTGTCGCAAGACTGTAATATAACTTGCAAAGTAAAGGAAATATATAACCAAAATGATATTGAAGTAAACTTGCAAATTTTCGGCAACTAAAAAATAAATTGTTTTCAGGAAATTTGGTTGTATTAGGAGATATTGTGAAATTTGTTACTTGTGTTAGTTACCTTTACGATTTTACTTTGTTCGATAGTTTTATCTTCGATAACGAATGCAACCAAATTGCGAAAAACTAACTGGATAACGTTTACGAAAAAAAACCCAATTTTGGTTATGATATATATATGTACATACAGAAATATAGTATGTAATTTTCTGTATGATTGCAGATCGACGTAAAGACAGGCGAAGAAGATGAGGAATTGCTCTATGTGCATCGCGCAAAGTTGTACCGGTTTTTCGAAGGCGAGTGGAAGGAGCGTGGTCTCGGCGATGTAAAGATATTGCGTCACAAACAAACGAAAAAACTACGTGTTGTTATGCGTCGTGAACAAGTCTTAAAAATATGCCTCAATCACGTGTTGAATGAAGAAGTTGAATATAAATCTAAGGATGACAAATCTTGGCTATTCGTTGTGAACGATTTCAGTGAGGGCACAGTAGAATTAGAAAAATTCTCATTACGCTTTAAGACAAAAGAGGTTGCGCAAGGTTTTATGGATGCTGTTAAGAATGCCATTGATGGTACTGCTGTCGCCGTTGAGAATGTGGGTAGCATTTCCACAAATACCACTTTAAATATGACTGAATATGTGGAGAACGAAAAGGAGATTGCGAACGAATCAGCGTCTGCTGGTTTATCAGATGCGGATAAGGCAACAGCTGATAATTTGCTCTTACCCAATGAATTTTTCACCGCTCAACCGACTTGTGCCGGCTGCCGTGGATGCGATCCGGACAAATTTGTCTTTCCCGTAGTGAATGAAACATTTGTAAATGAAGAAGACAGCAAAAAAGCACTGAAACCTTTGGCTTTACCTTCGTTGTCATTGCCAAAAATCGGCAATACAGGTAGCATGAATCGTTCGTTGCTAAAAGAAAGCGCTTTGTCACCAATGGTTCCTTCTCCTGCTACACAAACCCTCACCACTAACGTGAGTGATAGCACAGCTACTCCGAAAATGGGTGAATCGAATATTTTCTCCGGCTATGGTGACGTGAACTCTACGCCGTTTGGTGTTGGCAATGAGAAGACTGCGAGCGCTTTCTCTTTCACTGCTGCCATGAATAGTGGCAATAAGGATGTGGAAAATAAAGCGGGCGCACCAAGCACTGAGTTTTTGTTTGGAAATAATTCTAGCTCTACCGGATTAAGTGGAAGTTCTTTATTTGGAAGTGGATCAGGTGAGTGGTTTGCTATTATATCTCGTTTCATTATTGAACCTACTACAAGATTTAAGAGCCCAAAGTTCTATATTTATATTGGGGGAATTATCGATCCGGTGCATACTGTCATGCTATTTATGCACCATGCTAGATAGTATGCACAAGGCTCTTGCCAGAGGAACGGTGGAATCGGAATTAGAGTCCGGATGGCACCTATACAAACAGCATAGATGAGAGGACAGCCACTCTTCTTGCAGCTCACTTCCCGGAGGCCATTACCTTAGAACAGGGGCCGGAGGTCCGGCGAACTATACCGCGACCATGTGACTGGAAACTGGTAAGAAGTACTTTCCCCCAGGATTCAGTCAGGTGGGCGCTGGGATCGTTTGACCGATATAAGGCCCCAGGGGTAGATGTGGCATCCGTCCAGTCATGTTGCAGCAGGGTGGAGAGAACTTAATACCATACCTAGCGGACATAAAAAGAAGCAGCCTTGCGGAGGCTTATGTCCCACAGGTGTGGCGGAGGGCGCAGGTAATCTTTCTCCCGAAGGTGGGAAATATAGGGACTACTCGCTAGCAAAGTCTTTCAGACCTATAAGCCTTATCTCCTTTGTGCTAAAAGCAATGGAGAAGATAGTGGACAATTACATAAGATCTAACATTCTGAAGGTAAACCCCCTACACGTTTGTCAGCATGCGTACAGAGCTGGAAGATCAACGGACACAGCCCTGTATCAACTGACAAACGAAATTCAGGGGGCTTTGGAATGCGGAGAAACAGTGCTCTGCGCTTTCCTCGATATAGAAGGAGCGTTCGACAATACGTCTCACTCTGGTGTGCGCAGGGCACTAGAGAAGAGAAACGTGCAGCCAGTGATCTGCGACTGGGTGGATACGCTGTTGCATACTAGGATTGCCGAAACCAAGGTGGGGGAGTGTGCTTCCTTGCATGCCTTCTAGAAGGGCTTATCCATTTACATTTTACGGGAATGCATTACAAATGAGTTTCAAAATAAACATTTTAAGTTGCAATAACACATATTTCATATAAAACTTAAGCAAATACTACAAAATGTATGATTTTTATAAATTAAAGAAACAACTTTAAAAGAATTGCTCCAAAGGGCCTTCTGAAGTATGTCCTATAAAATCCCTTTTGGAAGGCCTTCCATGGGTAGCGAAAGAAGAAGCCCGTTAATTTGTGCCACCTCATGCAAAAAAGAAAGGAGAAAAGAATGTAGAGTGGAAGGCCTCTTGACTCTCAGGACTCAGGACTAATGTAGGTATGCCTTCTTATTGAATCAATTCAAACACAATTCTTGCTTTTTGTGTTGCATAACTTTAACTGGGATTCAGATTACAATCTCCCCCCTTACACAAGTCGTCTTAAGCTCATAAATTTGCCTACACTCGCAAGTCGTAGAGAAATGCTGGGTATAATATTTATCGTAAAATTAATGACAGGCTTGATTAATAGCCCGGCCCTTCCGGCTGAGGTCAATTTTAATGTGCCCTCTCGAGTGTCAAGACCCTTTCGACCTCTGTTTTTGAACCCATGCAAAACTAATTTAGTTTTTTAAGTCAAGATTTTAACTCTCATTCCAGCACGTTTGGTATATCGGACTCGATTTTTACTATAAACAAAACTATCATTTCCACTCTCAATAATTGAAATACTATCTTTAGCATATCCAATCAGCTGATGAATTTGATTCTGTAGCTGAATAGTTTTAGATCTCGACACTTAACAAACTCCTGTTTCCACTACTCGGCACCAAAAAACTAAAAAAAAAAGGTTCCGTACGTCATGCGGACTGCGCCCCCCGTGTCGGTTGGGCGGGAATGGAGGGTAAAAAGCCGTTGGGATTAATTAATTAAATTAAGTAAAGGCATTCTAAGAGGCCTACCCAAGAAGGACTGAAAAAAGTGCTCCTTGCATGCCTTCTAGAAGGGCTTATCCATTTCCAATTTACGCGAATGCATTAATTTATATTATTTACCATTACAAATAAATTTCAATAAACATTTTAAGTTGCAGTAACATATTTGATATAAACCTTAGCAAATCCTTCAAAGATGTATGATTTTTATAAATTTAAGAGCCAATTTCAAAAGAACTCCTCCAAAAGGCTTTCTGAAGTCCGTCATATAAAAACCCTTCTGGAAGGCCTTCCATGGATAGCGAAAGAAGAAGACCTTCAATTTGTGCCACTCCATACAAAAAAGAAAGGAGAAAGGAATGTAGAGTGGAAGGCCTCTTGACTCTCAGGAAGGCTTTTCAGAAGGGCTTTTAACTCCTGAAATTATCTACTGGGTAGTGATTATTGCCAGGGANAAGAGCCAATTTCAAAAGAACTCCTCCAAAAGGCTTTCTGAAGTCCGTCATATAAAAACCCTTCTGGAAGGCCTTCCATGGATAGCGAAAGAAGAAGACCTTCAATTTGTGCCACTCCATACAAAAAAGAAAGGAGAAAGGAATGTAGAGTGGAAGGCCTCTTGACTCTCAGGAAGGCTTTTCAGAAGGGCTTTTAACTCCTGAAATTATCTATTGGGTAGTGATTATTGCCAGGGAGAAGTTTGAGAGCACCCTCTGCGACATTATTCAAAGAGGCTTAAGATTAACAAAAAGATGGTGTGCCAAGTTAGGCCTTAGCATCAATCCGGCCAAAACTGCCATCATCCCATTTACCAGGAAAATAGCCCTATTGGGCATGAGGGAGATAACCCTGGAGGGGGTCGTGGTCGGCGTCGCCAGCGAAGTGAAGTATCTGGGAATAATCCTAGACACCAAACTTCGACGGAAGAAGCATGTGGACGCGATCACCTCTAAGGCCACGAAAGCGTTAATGCTGTGTAAGCGTCTAGCAGAAAAATCCTGTGGTTGTAGCCCCATGATCCTAAGATGGCTCTACATCATGATATTACAGCCAATGATTACCTATCGGGTGGTGGCTTGGGTTTCAAGAACTACTCAGGCCACGGTGAGACAATCACTCACCAAGCTACAGCGACTGGTTTGTGTATGTATAACTGGAGCAATGCGCACATGTCCGACGACAGGCAGCCAAAAGAACTCTGCTCAGCTTTGCTAGAGAGGGATGTGGCAAAGGTAAGGTCATATCCTCTAGGAGTATGGAGAAGCTAGGGTCCTCGATCCCGCTTGCTCTGTTCCCTAGAGATGCCATTGGAAAAACCCNAGGCAGCCAAAAGAACTCTGCTCAGCTTTGCTAGAGAGGGATGTGGCAAAAGTAAGGTCATATCCTCTAGGAGTATGGAGAAGCTAGGGTCCTCGATCCCGCTTGCTCTGTTCCCTAGAGATGCCATTGGAAAAACCATTGTATTTGAGAAGAGATTTAAGATAGAGTTATGCAGCAAAACAACCTGGAGCGCCCCGCATTCGAGGGATTACTCCAGGAGTACACACTGCATTGGTAAATAGATGGCTCGAAGACCCCAGATATAGTAGGGGCAGGAGTCCTTGGGCCCAGAACAAGAATCTCTGTTCCTATGGGGAAATACCCGAGCATCTTCCAAGCAGAAGTCTAATGAGAATAATGAGAAAATTATAACGTTGAGTGATATTCAGGTGGCACTCAAGGCTCTTCTATCCTATGAAGTCAAATCCTCACTGGTCCTTGAGTGCATTGAGAAGCTAAACTCCCTTGGCAGGCACAATAACATCTGGTTAGCGTGGGTACCCGGCCATAGGGGAGTAGAGGGAAATGATGTTGCAGACTGCCTCGTTAGAGAGGCGGCAGCCATCACACCAGTTGGCCCAGAGCCCTTCCTGGCAGTAGGTCCCAATACCATAATGGAGGAGCTTAGGTGAGAGAGGCTCACACTAAGGAATTTTAACTGGCGCAGTTCGGTAGGAATGCGCCTGGCAAAGAGTTTACTTGGAGGGTTTAACAAGAAACCGAATGTGAGGCTGTCTGCAGAAGACATGAGAGGAGTTTAGGCTCGTTGTGGCCACAGCTTGAGCACATCCACTCCCTACCCCCGAAGGCACTATTGAACTTTCTAAGGGAGCTGGGCTTAGATGAAGGGATGTGAAGAGAAGAGGGCACAATAGATCACCAGGTCGCAGTGCACACCTCATATTAATATCTATCTATCTATCTAGATAGTATGCAACGGATCGAGATACCCCTATTCATTCATATCATATTGCATAATTTGCGCCTTCAAAAATTGAGTGTTTTTTGATTTTTCGTATTTCAGATAAGAAACCCGTTTTCGGACAAACACCGTCGATATTTGGTAATGCCGCCAACTCCGTATCCAAGCCCGCCGATTCTACTACCATATCTGAAAGTGATAAACCCAAATCCATTTTTGGTGGAATTGGCAGCTCTATTGGAAGTGGATCTATATTCGGCGGTAAACCTGTCTTCGGTTCAGCCTCCACTTCTATTTTCGATGGAAAATCTGCTTCGAATAATGACACAACAAAGTCGATTTTCGGTAGTTCAGCCATTTCTACCACAAATTCACAGGGCAGCACATCCATATTTGGTGGACCTTCATTCGCAGGTTTTGGAAACTCGGTTAATACTCAGAGTTCTATATTTGGAAATAGCAATAATACGAACAACTCAAACATCAATAATACTAACAAGGATGGCTCATTATTCAGCGACATTGCTAAGGAATCAACAGCGGCCGCACCTAGTTTTGCTGATCTCTCTAAAAAAGCTGGCGCAATAGACTTTGCCAGCTTAGCGGCCAAGGCGAACTCGACACCTGCAAATAAGCCTGCCCAAAAACCTGGTCCAGGGGAATTCATTGGCCTTACCGACCAGGATGCATTCTCCAGCTTTGGAAAGTCCAATCAAAATATGTCAAAGGATGGTAGCGCAAATGACTCAGCGAAAAGTGCTGAGGATAATGAAAACTATGACCCTCATTATGATCCTGTAATTGCATTACCCGATGAAATTCGTGTAAGCACCGGCGAGGAAGAAGAAACTAAGTTATTCGGCGAACGTGCGACTCTATACCGTTACGACGCCAATACGAAGGAGTGGAAGGAACGCGGTAAGCAAATAAAGTTGAAATTTAACGTCTTTCAGTATACTTCAATGCATTTCTATATGTTCAAGGCGTTGGCGAGTTGAAGATTTTGCAACACACCACCAAACAAACATATCGCTTGGTTATGCGGCGCGAGCAAATACACAAATTAGTGTTGAACCACGCCGTTGGACCAGATTTTAGTTTTAACAACATGAATAATAATCCGAAGAGCTTTATTTGGGCAACGCTTAACTATGCCGAATCGGGCGAGGGCGAGGTAGAAAAATTGGCAGTGCGCTTCAAGAACGTCGATCTCGCGAATAAGTTCAAGCAAAAGTTGAATGAATGCATCGAAGAAGCAAAGCAGCGCGAAGAAGTAGCGCAGGATTAAATGATTACACTCCGATAGCTTAAAAAATAAATAAACAATAGGATTAAACAAAAAATTCTGGTATCGGAAAAAACTTAAAATACACACGTACATACATAAATTATCTAAGTTATAGCATTCCTCATAATTTCCATTATTCATTTTAATTGTAATTTTATTTGATTTTCTTGAAAAGGTGTACCTTATGTGTTATTTTGAGTTTTGGAAAGAATTCGTACGAAATTTTTTTGTTACGCCGCATGTGCGGCTGGACCAAAATTAGTGAGAAAAATTATTATATTTGTGGTAAAAATTAACATTGTTATTCGTACATTATACTACATGATATATTATAATAAGGACTTAAATCACTTCTTAAAATTGCACACGTTTTATTTAAGCATATTAAATTTGTCTTGCAAAACAGTAAAAGGGATGACGGAAAAATGTATGGCCTCCCCTCAGCTGTGGCAATCACGGTTATAAACAAGTCGACCCGAGCGGGGACTAGTAGCCGCTACAACAACAACAACGGAAAAATTTATTTTTAAAACCCTAGTTTGTCGTTGGCTAAGTATTTGTTAGCTTGGCTTTAAACTAGTTTGGCAGGTTTTTGTCAGAATTTACCGGAAATCGTTTCTGTAATCGATGTCCTGGCAAATTAGTGGTAAAATGAGAGAGTAGAAGAGGTTCCCTCTTTATCAGAAGTTTCAAGATTTTAGGAGAAAATAAGAGAGTTTGGCAGGTTTTTGTCAGAATTTACCGGAAATCGTTCCTGTAATCGATGTTCTGGCAAATTAGTGGTAAAATGAGAGAGTAAAAGAGGTTCCCTCTTTATCAGAAGTTTAAAGATTTTACCGAAGAATTTTTCCTGGTGAAATCTGAAAGGTCAAAGCAAATTGAAAGCTGAGTAAACAAAAAAGAAGAGCATGTCTGCATTTTCAACTTATTAAAATTATCGTAACGAAATGNAGAAAATAAGAGAGTTTGGCAGGTTTTTGTCAGAATTTACCGGAAATCGTACCTGTAATCGATGTTCTGGGAAATTAGTGGTAAAATGAGAGAGTAAAAGAGGTTCCCTCTTTATCAGAAGTTTCAAGATTTTACCGAAGAATTTTTCCTGGTGAAATCTGAAAGGTCAAAGCAAATTAAAAGCTGAGTAAACAAAAAAGAAGAGCATGTCTGCATTTTCAACTTATTAAAATTATCGTAACGAAATTATTTAGTTTTGTAAGTATTTTTGTACCCGGCCAAGAGCTTTTGTTTCGACCATCATGGTATCACTTTATGTCGGCGAAATCTTATAGGCGTAGTTCGTCGTTAGGGCAACATAAGCTACGTATTCTTTTGCTCAGGACTGGCATCGAGTCAAACCTTGAAACCAGAAACCTACACCTGCTACGTATGCCGGAGACTAACATCTAAACTCCACTTCAGTTAGGTGCAATGGATCTTAGAACCTACTCGGGCACCGTAGTGGGCCACGTCATTTGTGGCCCCGTGATGGTACCGGTCCCGCTTAACACCCAGGCAGCCTCCACGGCTCACCGGAGCTCACCTGAGCAACACAACCCATCACGCTCACCACCTAACATAACACACACACACAACTACACCCCCATCTACTCGCTGCCGCAACCCACAAGAAAGGACAACCCAACAGCTGGTAGTTCTTCAGACATTCTGTTCGGTGTGTTGGTCCGGGATATATTGTAATACGGCATCAGTTAAATGTAACTCTTGCCTTGGTTGGTGCAACTTTAGGGCATGTTCAGGACCGCGCATCTGACTAGAATGGATGAGCAAGTCGCTCTTTGAAGAGCTGCGCAACCGCAAATTCCTTACCCGACGCCACCTACTACCACCACAAGACATCGCCTCCACGACAGTCGGATCTACGTAACCGGAACGGCTCAGATTTATATCTTGCCAAGGAATGTCTTTCCAGCAACACTCCCCAAAAATTCTTCACGACAGTCGGGTCTACGTAACCGGAACGACCCAGATTAATATTTGGCCAAGGACTGTAACTCCAGCAACACTCACCAAAAACTCTTTGGGGAGTTTGTAAGCTGCTACAACAACAACAACAATCGCCCTGTACCTATCTATTGTGGAGTTCATTACGTACCATACCCTGCTGAATCGCCCTATCGAAGCAGACATGGACCCCAGGAATACCATCCTAGAATGTCAAGTTATACCTATCCGGTCAAGCAATGTCGATCTCGAAATATTTAACGTGTATATATCAGCTTTCACCAGCTGCCCTGTAGGATATCACCCTTAAATAGGCGCACTGCTCAGAGGTAAAAACCGTATAGTAGTCGGCGACTTTAACGCGCACCACGATCTTTGCCATTCAAGAGTGTCAAATGATCGTAGGGGAACACACTTGGCTCAGCATATGGACGATTCGACATTCTGCACAATGAACGATGACCCACGCATCAGGATTATGGGCAGCTGCAGTAGCTCGCTTGATATAATAATTGGTAAGCGCTGGTCTGATAAACAGCATAACGGGGGGACCTATGGTAACCTTAGCATGAGGCAATCTGCCCATAGTCATCTCGATTGATAAACCTGCCAACTTTGCTTCCGTGGAACACCGAACCTACGTCAACTTTTCCAAAGCTTATTGGAACGGCCCCGCGGAAATTACTGAAAGCACCTTCTTTGCCCGCCCCTCACCAACCGACCTGCACGTTGGTGAACGTAAGTTCTGCAGGGTTGTCACTGCCTCTACAGCCCGCTTCATCCTGCCACGATCTATTTCGGATTCCCGTCCGAATTTTCCTGCCGAAGCGGCGGTCCTAGCTGATGAGCGTCAGGACGATCCCAGAAATCCCCGCAATAGGGATCTCAATACGGAAATTCGGCAACTTGTGAACGTACATAAGCGGAAGAAGTGGGAAGAGTATCTGAAGACTTGTAACTTCGCCTCTGGTGTGTGCAAGCTTTGGCCAAAAGTGAGGTCACAGTTTAACCCGATAAAGCGCGACGGCAGAGTCGAAATCTCTTTCGGCGACCGCGCCTCGCTGGACCCGGAGCGATGCGCTAGCTACTTTAGCCGACAGCTGACGCTGCATCCTCCGGCTGACAAAGCCAAACGTCGAGTGACCAGAAGGCTGCATAACCTGCCAACACCTTGTGCACCTCGTGTTTTTACCAGCGGTGAAGTTCGGCTAGAGAGAAAGTCTCCAAAGCCATAGGTCCCAATGGAATTTGGATGCTGATACTGAAAAATGTTGGTCCTGCGGGAGTAGGCCTGTCTATGGCCACTCTCATAATCCCGGCCATCTGGAAAATGGAGAGAGTGGTCCCACTGCTTAAACCGGAAAACAGTCCAAGAGAGAGTCATCATCCGATAACTCCATTCCCCGGTAGCGAAGACATTTGAGGCCTTGCTACTCCCGTACTGTACGAACCACCTGACCCCAGCGAGGCAGCAGCATGGGTTCTGAAAAGTGCACAGTATAAAAACAACACTTAACCATAAACACCCAGATAACACGTGGCCTAAACTGAAACCGCCCTGTGAGAGTGCATTCGTAGAAGCGTTGGATCTGGCAAAAGTGTTTGACACCGTCAGTCACCCCACGCTAATACATTGACGCTTCCTTTCTCCCACAGGGCTCAAACGGTGGTATTCGAATCATCTGAGTGGTCGACATTCGTCAGTCAATTTTAGAGACAAAACCAGCAAACCGAGAAACACATACAGACGCTGCAGACATGCGAAACGCAACAGATACCTTGTGATGTCGCCTCAACACCACCTACACGGCGAGGCCCAGATGCTTCTTATCAGGGAGCATAACAAATGCTCTGCAAGCAGCTCCTAGTATGGTGACATAGACGCGTGCACCCAAACAGACACCTTCTTTCAGCAGATCCCTCGCCAAGGCATGTTAGGAAGCATCTATGCGAACTGACGGACGAAATCCAGAGGGTCATAAAACCTCAGGACCGGAGTACATACCTACAGGCCAAACCACCACGCCACATGGACGCAACAGAGCTTTGCCTGCTTCAGGAGACTCGCACCACAATAGCCCATCTTTCTTCTGACTACTACAGCAGGCCAAACTCGTACCTGCGCAGAGTGAATGCAGATGGACTCACGACATCTCTTCGTATACTCCCAAAACCGCACCCATCTAACGCCCCTGCCCCTATGGGCAGACCCAGTGGAAGTTGCAAACTTTCTGTGCCCGACGACAACCGTGATGGACAAGCCGATCCGAGCGGGGTTTAGTAACCGTTATAACAACAATCTCCTACAGCAGCCTACACAACAAATGTCCGTCAGGCAGATATTTGGGGAATCCCTCCAGAGGGTCAATTCCCGTTCTGCGTTACCGTGAAGTGATAAAAATAACACCTTCACACCGCATTTATTTCGGTGTTAATTTTATACAGAACGTGAATTGACCCTCAGGTTTCAAGGATAATCGTAACATTGGTGTCAGAAGTGGGATTGTTAAATAAATCCCGAAGGATAAACTTTTGAAAATGGCAAAAATTCAAGACCTAAAGATCGACGAACTCAAACAGGAGTTGGAGAAGCGAAATTTAGCAACCTCCGGAAGAAAAGTGGAGTTACTATCACGGCTGCGAGAGGCTATGGAAGCAGAAGGCATCGACGTGGACAAATACGACTTCCAGGGTAAACTCGACGATGCATCCGCAAAGGACGAATAGAAGGATGAGACTGCTTGTTCGTCGAAGGATGTGCAGCAGACAGCCGGGAAGGATGAAGAACAGCAAAAGGCTCCTTCGTCATTAACAGCTATGGATATGAACACGTTATTGACTGCAATTTCATCACAGCTACAAGCGCAGAGATCGCAGTTGTCTTCAGATGTCCCATCGAAGCTGGAAGCACAGAAAACGTACATGTCATCGCAGCTGGAAGCACAGAAAACATACATGTCATCGCAGCTAGATGAAAAGATTACTCAGCTACAGGAGAATTCAAAGATAACGCGGAACTCAGAGAGAGACAGGATAAAATCGAGGAGCCACAAGATAAAATCGAAGCGCTTATTAAGGAAAAACAGGACAAAGTCCAAGCTAAGGTGGATGAGCTTGAAGATCGTCTCCGATAGTTTTCCA
>NW_016165225.1:0-28386 GCF_001687245.7 Rhagoletis zephyria | reverse complement strand
TTGAGCAAGACCATTTGCATAAAATTTTTTGTGGTAATATTTGAAATATCTAAGATAAATTTTTAAGCTCCAAAATGTAGAAATCTTTCCTGCTTTTTTATCAGCCGATGTATCTGACGTGTCTCTACGTTACTAAAATTTCCATTGAAACCTTTTTTTGGTTAAAAATAGGGCTGTTCAGGATCTTGTGAATATGTCTTGCATTTCCATATTAGTTGCATTTGTAAATTCACAACAATAAAATGCACACGGTTGCCATGGCAGCAAGCAAAAAATTTGCACATGCAATTCCAATTGCAAATCCAAGACCATTTCCACAACATCCTGAACAGCCCTAATGTTTTTAAACGTAACGCAAATAAAATATGAACTTTATATCGAATATATTTTTTATTTTGACTTCAGCGCTACCTAGCGGTTGCATTTTTACAAATCTATATCGTACGATGACCTCCCGCTGGAAACGCCCATATGTGTGTCTAGGTATACCTTCGAATTTATATGTAAAGCAATATGAACATATTTTAGACTTTAAAGGTCAGAAATGTGTATTATCTTAGGTGGGCATGTGGCGGGATTTCAACCCGCGCCTTAGGTGATATCAAATAACACACTTAGCTCTACATAAGCAAACTTGTATTAAAGTCAAATGAAGTGGAAATGAGACCAATATTCAGATTTAATTTATTGAATTTGGTATCTATATTTGGAATATCCAGTCTTTCTATTCCGATATTAATGGGTATATTTTTGCAGCTAGAATTTATTTGAGTACTATATCGATACTTTCGGTTCGATATCGTGTCCCTAGGCGTCACGTTTGAGCTACTCAACCTTGACAACTTAATCTAACATAACATTTTATTCAAACTATTGAAGTAAAGATTTCCAATGTCATCCTAATCCGAATCTTGTGGTGTTTTCGTTCCTACCCAAAAATGTCGCCTTTTCATTGTCGCCGCTTTACCTGTTCGATTCGAGCATAAAGGCAAAATGTTATATTACGTTCTCATTGCGCCATAAACTTCAGTTTAACGTTTAGAGTGTATGAACAAGTGTTGGTGAAATTGTGGGGATTCAGAAAATCAGAGTTTAATTTGACATTTTTTTGTTTACTTTTTCTTATTCTCATTTAGCCTGTTCCCGTACTACAGGATTTAACACACACATATTGGTCTAGAATATCAGAGGAATATATTTAGCTGAATTTTTTCTAAGTGCATTAGTTTTAGTTGAATTGTCGAGTATATAAACTTCGTTGGGTTACCCAGGCACTTTTTTCTTTTATTTATTTATTTTTTTTTTGTATTTTTTTAGAAATTTGCTTGCAGCTATGCATATTTTCGACTAGCAGACTAACAAAACAATGCACTGTGGAGGCTCTTCTAGCTCAACTATCCACTTAATTTTCAACATTTTGGGAGAAAAACATACATATTTATGTACGTAATCATAAATTTTCCTCTAAATACCTGTATATTTTTTCTCATCGCCGTTTTGGTTTGGCAACATATTCGCACAAACATTCATACGTACATACATACATAATTGATGTCTANCTTCAGTCGCCAATCGGACGCGTTCAATTAAAGTACGTATAAAGCGCGCAAATGTACAAAATATAAATAAAAAAAAAATTCAATTACTTCTCTTTTGCTTCTTGTGTTCGTCGAGATTTGTAGCTGCAGTGTGAAGATAAAAGTTATTTCAATAAATATTGAGCAATTCAAATTGTATTATTGGAAATGTGAGTTCGCTTAAAGTGGCGACATTTTAAGTATTTATTAATTTTTATATTTCACATTCAATAAATCATAAGTTTATTATCCATTGATAGCCCAGATTTATTGGGGTATGATATGTCGAGTAATCGACTGTCAGTTATGACCTATTGTTTTATCATTAAGATTTAAGGAAAAATAGGAAACGTTACTTCATGATTTTTACGGCACATTTAAAACTGTGATTCGATATGTAATGTGGATTGATTTGAAGATACCCTGAACAGTTCTAATCAATCTGATAACAATTAGCTTCATAAATCCAGCATCCGAAAGAAATTTTGTGATTTAACCTGAACCTTTGGACTTCATAGCGTCCTAAGGCACCCACGTTTAGTAGTTTAGTCTGTAATTTCCGGTAAGAGCATCCGTGATTTCCATTTCTTCATCCAGTAGCTATTTCTGTAAACATCTTCTTAGTGGTTGTACAAAATAGCGGGTGCCACCTTCCTATGCCGCAAAGAGGTTCTGGGCCGATGAAAGACGTTGAAGCTCATTTCTTATGGGTTGTTTCATCTTTTTGCATTTGTTACACATTTATTGATTTAAATTTTTTGCATCAAGCTTTTTTCGACATATATACTTTAAGTTACTTTATCAGATATGTACACGCTAAAGAATTGTTGAATGCGCAGAAATTTAATTACTGTCTTTTGTTTTGTTACTAATAAAATATTTTTCAACTTAAATAAAAAAGTAGGTTTCAAACCCTTTTATTTATTATATATTATATGGTAGGGCAGCTTCTCAAACTTTATTGGTGCAATTTTTTCACCTTAAGTTGTTGAAATATAATGAATATCTAAATCCCCGGGTCTAATCCTGGGATCGCAAAATTCGAAAAAATTAACCAGAGAGTTTTTGGGAGATAATGCTGAAGTGACAGTGCTTGGCTAGGTATAAATCTAGGTTTACGCGTCTTTTTTCGCCGAAGTTTTTTACGCGTCTTTTTACGTCAATGCGTCATATTTCGCCGTCAAAAAAATGGCGCGACAGATGTTTTCTGGATTAATATTCAACTCCACATTGGTCGACAATTGAGTATTTCCTATAGTAGCTACAATGCTGCGATTAGTACAGGTTTATATTCTATATATACGAGTCATACGAGTAAAGCTCACGATGAAGATTATTATCAGCCCTGTTTATTGCCCTTTAGGTCCAGAAGCCCGCAAGTATTCCAAGGTTAGGTACAAAGGGAACCTTTTTGCCATGCCGTAGCATTGGTCGGCTTCTGAGCATATTTCCTTAGCCATTATCTAATTTTGTCTACTTCTTTTTCTTAATTTGTTCGTTTTTTATTCCATACAAATTTATTTATTTATGTAGTTTTTTTTTTTTTAATTTCGGAATAATTTAGTTAGTGCATTCCTCATAAAATCCTCAACGATGGTCAGCCCCGTTCGGAGTCTACTCATATTTACTAACATTCTAAGTTTTTGTTTTTTTTTGTTATTAGGCAATACGCTCGACTTCGGTAGCCGTCTTTCATGCTCTCAATGTAATTTTTATTTGTGTCTACAAAAATAAGCCACACTCTAGATTACACCATGCAACCTAAACGTTCAATTTGCTACATTCAATTACTTAACATTCCAAGCGCATTAAACAAATGTTTATTTAAGACTTCACCTTAGCCCAATTGCAAATTGATTACAACCGACTCCGCGCTGTGGTGAATAAAATTAACAATGGTCAAATCAGAGCTGGAAATTAATGAGCCTCTGTTACATTTAGTATATTTTTGCAATTTGCAAAGTGTAGTAGCTAAACTAGCAACAGCCAAGAAATAAATAAATTATAATGAACTAAATTAACTGTAAACAGTGTATTTGCTTTTGTAATTTTGGCAATTAAAACGCCCACTTGGGACAATAAGTATGCTTACTGACTACCGAATGACAACCGTAGCCCGCCGCTTGTCGCACAACCACAGCAGCGATGTACAGCGATTTTTTTTTTGTGAACCCAAGAAGAGTTTTGTGTGCTGTGTGGAGTCGATAAATGGACACCTTGGGGGCAAAATAGTGCTGAATTCGCTTTTGTGTATTTTTTTTTGCTTCCTTTGTTTCGATCGTTGAAATTGTAGGCTTAAACGTGTTTCAGCAATTTGGAAATAATTAACATTCAACCCGTAATAAAATTTTGGAAATATTGTTGATATAATTTTTTCTTACTGCGAGGGCGAATGACAGACAAAAATAAACTAATAATTGATGCGAGAAACATAGGCGCACCGACATACATACATACATACATACAGGTCTAACAAGTACTGTAATAATAAAATGTATTTGAAATGCATTTGACTCGACCTTGCGTACCTTTTAATTGTTTGTTTTGCTTATTTGTAACCAAATTCAAGTACTTAAATATTTATAGATATAATCACGGCTTTTATTTTCGTTGGCGGAACGGTACTTTAAACATAACCTATAACAAGGCAATATATCGTAAAATAAACTTAAAAAGCTTGTGAGTAAAATCAGATTTTAAAGATGCCGTGCTCTCACCACTTTTTTGGCACTCAATGGCGAGTTTCCTTTGGCGGGAGATGCCTATTATACCACTGAACCCAAACAGTGGAGCAATCCGAACAATGCGTAATGACGCCTTAAGCGATTAATGCCACTGTATGGAGATCTCAAATAGGGAAGAGTGGGCAGAAAGGCATTGATAATTAATTTTAATTTTTCACAGACAGATGGTTAGAATCAGTGCCGAAGTGGGTGGAGTAGTTTTCTCGCGAAACCCCACCCTGAAGTACTCTATTTCTTTGCCATACTATATTTGTGTCTTCCAGGTCTAATTCTCAGCTTCTATGGGGGCTATAAATGAATTTGAAACCGGTGCAGTTGAAGGCTAAGCGAAACTCTCTTAAACTTATTTTGGCAACTGGTCACAGGAATATAGAGGCAACTGCATTGCGAAAGAACTTGCGAAGAGGACATGACCAAGCATATTCTTCCATGAACGGAACGTTTTGACCTACCTTGACCATATATATTCTAACAGGTCACTGTCGTCCTACTCTGGTTCACATGGCCTTATAAAGGGTTTGGAGATAAAATACGTCCCAATACTTTAAGGACGATGCAACTCACATTTTTGTAGCGAAAAGCCTGCTCTAAAAATAAAAATACCATCGCGCAATCGTTGCGTCATCACAGGACAGTAACCAAGAAAGTGGCAATTATATAATCGATCTCGCATCAAGCGACTTTGTGTCTGAAATAAATAGATTTACGTTCACGCAAATGAAATGCATGTATGTATGTAAGCATTTAGTATTTATGTATAAGTATACATATATGTATTCAGATATACGAGCATGGGTACATCCCAGTGAGAAAATAGGGAATGCATTACCTTTTCCACGCAGAGATAAACCGACTACGACTGAGATAGCCGAGTTTTTGCTTACCTAAGCGATCGAAGGGATGCAGTGTAGTTTTTAAGCCCCAACGTAAACATAAAGTTGGAGAACAAATTTAATTATGGATTTTTTCTATGTTATCTCAATAGCCGCTGTAGGCGAATGGTAGCGTATTCGAATATGAACTTGTTGTTCGCGGGTTGAAATCAAATGTTGCATGGACGTATTTAGAAAGTCGAAGGTTCAAGCTTTAAGTTAAGCCTACTTGAAAGTCACATTTTGTTTCTTCGCTAGAGCTTCTCGAACAATGTTAAACACGCGATTTTTTACACTTTGGCCAGGTTTTTTTTTTCAAAATACGGAGCTGATGGATTCGTAATAAGCACAAAAAAGTCGATCAGAAATGGCTCTAACTTTTGCCGCACCAAAATTGTGTTGCCCTGGAGTCACCACTTCTACTCACAGAGACATGCTACTCAATGCAATTGTTTGGTCGTCTCCGTGGCTCACGTGAAGACTTCCCCATCAACTGGAATGACAATTGAACAAAATAACAGTTATTAGAGTTATTAGCATGAAAAATATAGAAGAGGAACTAGTTAGACTTCTACTGAAATTGGTATTAAGCTAGTTAAGGACTAAATGTTTCCCCTACAGGTTATATATAAACGCCAACAAGGAAAAGTAATAATGCATAAATATGTATGTATGTACCCAGCATGTGGAAGTGCGTAAAAACTCGGAATGAGCGGCGCATGGTAGAGCTGGGATACTATCGATAGTACCGCCACTCGATAGTTTTCGAAACGATAGTTGAAAGCATCGATAGTATCGATATTACTATCGTCGTGAGAGGTATTGAATTGAAATGCTAAATTGCTTGAAAATTAAATAATTAATAAATTTATAAAATTTCTAAATTAAAGAGATTATATAAATTTATTAAAGTTTTAGTGCATCAAAAAGAACTCCTTATAATAATAAAATAAACTTATTAATTTATGCGTCTGCATTATATATATTATATATACCTATGTTTGTCCCTTTTAAGGTGCAAAGCAGTGAAATTGGCTATAATAATACATTTCGAATACTACAAAACAAACGAATCAAAATATATTCCTTTAAATTGACAGCGCATACTTATAAAAGTTCAACTGAGATCAAATGCGGAGGCGTATATCAAAATCCGGACAAAGGAAATTATTAACATTTTACCATAATATAAGAAAACGAATAAAGTACTGGTCAAAATATTTAATAGCACCACAACATTTTAGCAGTTTTGACTATTTTTTGTTTGTTTAGTGTCTACTAATTTTATATAAAAGTTGTACAAAACAAACTACAAAATCATTTAAATTTCAAGCTTTTTAATTCGAATTTCTATAAAAATTTTGTGTAAGCGGTTTTATAGCTTATTAAATTTTATTGTAACTCAGTGTAAGCTTATAGTTGCTAAAAATTCCAATAAGTACAAGTTTTTTTTTCGCCGACTGTATTGTGATTTTCTTGGAAAAAATAATTAATGTAATGTTAAGAGATGTAAAGAGAGAAGTTTCGCTAAAACCGACATCGATAGCTTTCAAATACTATCGATAGTTGCGACAGTTTTCAACTATCGATATTACTATCGATAGTATCCCAGCTCTAGCGCATGGCATATGACCAACGCCCGTAAAACAAGTAAAAACTGGAGCCGGCGAAACTTGCCACAGGCCACTTTTTTCATACATATGTACATATATTTGCTGCAACATCATCAACAATCGACGAGTTGCCACTCCAATTAATGGTCATGTAACATGGTTACGCACTTGTGTACATACATACATACATACATACATTAGTATTTAGTTGCATACTTACTTGGTTGTATGGAGTTCATGTGACAACAAGTTGCCGGCTCTCATCCGCCTTGTGATCTTGTTACACTTGTTGCTCATTTGACCAGTTATTTTGCACGTGACACTATTAGGCATGGCTTTGCAGAGCATAAGGAAGCTACACGCATGGCGAGAAATAACAAAGAAGTAGGGTAAGTAAATACCAGTTTGGACTTGCAGGGGCAGTGAGGAGTAAAGTTTTTTTGGTGACCACATAATATGTGGTACATATGTACATAGATATGTTTGAACATGTCCAAGTGTATTTACTGGTACTGTTTTTTAGTAGGACAACCGCAAACGGCAACTCGAACAGCTGATGAATGACATAAAAGCCAATTGGCTTAGGCAGCTGGACACTTGGCTGTCTGCAAGTGGGAAGGTAGCTAGCTGTCTGGTCGATGTTGGCCTGTTGGCCAGCGGACAATGCGGAAATACACATATGTACATATAGCTGGAAAAGTGACTCTAACGGGCGCTGATCCAAAAATTTTCATGCAAATGCAAAGCGAAAATTCATTTACGCATCATTGATTTCATCACTTTCAATTGCGGCAAAATTGTGCACACATACATATAGTAATTATACGAATATGTTGTTTACCTTATAAGTGCGTACATATGTACATATGTACATTAGAGTGGGCCAATCTGTGTAGGTTATTTTTTCGCCGATGCGCCTATAGCACAGCAGGATTCTACGGGTAATTCTAAGCAAATTTTCGCAAGAAACTATGGGTCCAATAGCAATTTGGAGTTTGCCAAATTGCGAAAACTCGTTTCTTAGCATTTTGCTGTAGTCTCGTAAAGAAGTGCTTAAATTAAAAAAAAAAACATGCTATAAAATTTTTTTTGGTAGGAGGAATCCATTTCTGCGCTTTTTTTTCTTAAAACTTGGACCAGATGGCGCAACAGTGAAAATATTCACATTTTCTTTGAAACCTATTTTCTCAATTTGGCAAACTCCACATTGATTTCCATGCTTTCTTCTGAAAATTTGCTTAGAATAATACGTTGAATCCTCCTAATCTATACGCGCATAGTAAAAGAAAAATGGCCCGCCCTAATGTATGTACATACATATCTAGTAGTTAGAAAGAAGTGTACACAGATGTTGTCGTTGAAAGCTTTTGTCGTTCCTAAGTGTTATGCATTACATTGCTTAGTTGCAATCAAACATACTATGTATACACTAGGGTGATTTACTTGGTTTTTCCAAACCGGTTCTAGCCAGTTTTTTTCAAAGCGCGATTTTTCTGATATCAAATAAACCGGAGTTTTGTTATCAAATAAAACGGGTTCTTCATCTAAAGCTTACAAGTAATTTTTCGCAAAAACACATTTTCTGAGGCACTGTGGCGAAAAGGTAGCTGCAAAAAATATATTTGTATTCTATCCCATCTGATTCCAGAGGGGATTCGGTTCACGAAATGATTTAATAACAAATATTAAAAACTCGGAGATACTATTTCAGAAATAGTTGATTTAAATATATATTTTACAAAAGACAAGGTTCAGGTTTTAAACAACGTAGGAAAAAACCAGTTGATCGCAGAGCCTTTAAATATTTAAATATAAGATCTATTACGTCTATTTTCAATAGTTCTATTCCATTGTAAGCGTTATCCAACTGCGAAAAATTAAAAGCAAATGTCCGGTCTAACCGGTTTTGCTGAGTTTAAAAAATAAGAACCATTTCTTTTCAAATTGATTTTTTCGAATATCCCGAACACCGGTTTTGAAAAAAGTCGAAAATCTCGAACACCCTAGTACAAATATTTATATTAACGCATGTTCTCCATAAGCTCTGCGCAAACGCACCTACCGGGCTTCCGCTTTCATTGATTTTTTTCTTTTCTATTTCTTTACTAATTTTACTTTCATTGCTATGCCATTGTTTCAGCCGCCATCTGTCAGTTGTTTTTTTTTTTACCACAAATGACACGCATTCATTTTCCGGCACTTGTCGCTTTTGTTTTCCTTTAGTTTTTTTTTTCATACTTGTTTGCGTTTTATTAAAGTGTCATCATTCACAACGGCGCGCGACAATAATGTATCGCACAGAGGGCTAGTTGGCTTATAAGAAAGCTCAAAATTTACTTGTTTAAAATTTAAATTCCGATTACTTCTAAATTCATTTATTACTACTAAATTAATAGAAACCTAAAGCAGACGATTTTTCCAAAGGCGATACCGAATAAAAGCACAGCCTAGATATTCGTATGCCTCACTTAGAGGTAGTAGACATGGCTTCTAATTCCCGTATGCCGAGAGTTCAGCTGCTGAGAAGGTTGGCTGTCGTAATACCACATGGAGGCCAATCGAAACTAGATCTGTAATATTCCAGAATTAGATGGATCTAAATGAGCGATTATATTCGACGAGCAGGAATATAAAATCAAGTTGAGTGTGATTTTTTCCAAGCAGAATTGGAGTGTTAAGGCAACAGCAGTTTGTACGTATATCAACAAATGTCAAGCGAAAACAAAAAGAAATATCCCCAACCTGCCCATCAACCACTGCCTCATTGATGTAGATGTAAACTCTTAAAATCGTTAACCATCTGATGTGCAAATATGTAGTACCATCCCAATGTGTCCCTCGACTATTGCAAATTGTTATTAACACCACAACGGTAAACACCATTAATTGGCTCCCTATCACCCTCTATGGGTTAAGATGCCAACAGGCCATTGGAAAACTATGCCACAATGCACTTAAGCGCATAAGGTGCTGGCATTTTTGTTGCTGTTGCAGGCAATTGTTGTATACCAGGTAAGTTGGAAATGTTACGAATTCATTTTCATTTGGCTGTGCCGTGTCTATTTCACCGCTATGATGGTTGCCATATCTGAATTGACCAGCTGCTATTAGTCCCCTTTCAGACACGTCAAGTCTTGAAAGCAATTTTTATCGCATTCTCTTTTGTGTTTTCTCTTTGCTTCCACACGCGTCAAGTTTTATTGAATTCAAGTCCTTGGATCTTTAAATGGGAGGCAACGAAAAGATCAAAAGGGAACACGAAAACTTGAAACGAATTGACGGTACGGAGGTATCTGTACTCTTCCCCTCTCTTCCCACCTCCTTTGCCAACGAACGAGCAGACTTGAAAGCAAGACTTGACGTGTCTGAAAGGGGACTTATTGCTGATATGTATGTACATACATATGTATGCATGTATGTATGCAGCTTTGCACTTTGTGATGATTAAACAGTAGATTGTTATGATTATTTTGTTGCTGTTGTCTGCTTAGTCGATGCTTAATGACCGTTTAAAAATATATATATTTTGAAAATTATAAAATGTGTTTCATAATTCGTTTAGTTCCGTTTATTATTTAGTTGAGTGTCGGAGGTGCCAGCCACATGGCTCTTTGTTGTTGTTTAGGGTTGCAGTCTTGGTTGTATTTTAATTGTTTCGGGTCAGGTTAGTTTTTGTTTATTGTGTATTCAATGCACTTAGACATAATAAATGCACTTACATAAGTCAATTGTTATTGATGCTTTTTAGGTTTGCTTATCGTCTTTTTATTCTTTTTCGGCAATAATACAAAACTTTTGGAACAAAATAACCACTACATTGCTCCGTATCAAATCAAATTAAATTACTATTTGAATCGTGTGAATAGGTTCTCACGAATAGTTATTACAACTATTACATCTTTTCTAACATTCATCTCATCAAACTAAAACTTATGCCACATATATTTTCAACAATAAAAAATAGGCCATTTTCTTAAACATCAGTTTGCATTAGTTGCGTTCCAGATGCTTCACGATATTCCCGATTTGCAGGAACAGCTGGTTTCTCCATTAATAAACCTTATGGAAGGTGGTCACCTGGAACGACTTCCTGTAAAAACCTGCAAATCGTTTCTGATTCTGAAAATCGAGTAAATTTTTATTCTAAGTATGAAGTTTCGAGATATTTGGAATTTACCGTTATTCAGCTAAAAAAAACAAAGTGTGTTTATGACACAAAATACATATTTACTTTGGCGAAAAAGCATAAAAACGCATAAAAATGATTATTTTGGTAATAAGTGATTTAATTTTCGCATAATTTCATCTGCGGAGATAGCCAGGGTTGCCAATGAGGTTTGTTTGTGGGTCGATTATGGATGACAAGGCAGCCGCAGTTGGGTTGGCGATGGGCAACGCCACTGAAATTAAAATGTACACTATGAATAGCAACTATAGTTAAGTTCTATAAAGTTGAAGGTAATAAAATTTTGAAGAACCACCAACTAAGACTTGAGTGTAAATAAGCTGAAGTACCAGTTGAAAAAAGAAATAAATTATCTCAATCAAAGCTTCTGCGGCAACCACAAAAATGCAGCTGCCAATATAGCAACTCGTTTGCCAGCTTTCAGTTGCCAGTTGCCACCAGTTATACCATTTCAGCCACTGGCCACCCAACTGCAATCCGTAATCGACTCATTAATTGACAAAAAGAAAAGGCTGACAAACAATGGAAAGTCCCGTTATTTTCTATAAATTTGCCCTTCAACAATTGAACAATTTTTGGTTCAATTAACCGGAGAATCAATTAACCGATACTCGTTTAATTAAACAGAAATTCCGCTAAATTGGACAACCTAATCAATTAAAAGATAATGCATGTAAGCATTTTAAAATTTAATGACATTTATATATGTAGTTTAAACTTTAAATGAAAAAATAAAGTAATACAAAAAAAATTATATTTTTACGTAAGTATGTATACTTGTCCACATATTTTTAGAAATAATTTCTATAAAAACAAGTATTTTTTTAAGCAAAAAACAAAACCGACTTCAATTCTCATATAAAAATTTAAGATTATCGTTAATTTCTTCATGATCCAATTTTCGGATTTAAACAAAATTATTATGGGACCACCTGTGAGGTAACACATTTCCTTTAAAAAAAGAATTATAAAAATCGGTTAACGTGATAACTTCTCCTTTTTGTGAATATATTTTTTTACCGATACGGTAATTCAAAAAAGCGGGGAAATCAATTAACCGGGGAATACTGCATGTATGTAGTTATAACATTTTTTATGCGATGATCAAAAAAAATTCAGTTATACGTATGCATTTTTGGGGCATATATAAGCATATTTTTAATATTATGGAGTCATTTTAATAACCATATTATTAAGTTTTTTGTGCATATTTTTGTCTTCCCTAGTTATGACTATTCCACAGGTAAAAAGTCCTAGTTCATAAACTCACGAGTATATAAATGTGATAACCAGAATAAATTTTTAAAATCAAAACCAATATTTTTTGTTTATATTTTACTGAAACCATATGCAAATAAGGCTGAATTAAACTTGGTAGTCTTTAAGTGTTTATTTGTGGTTTAAACAATTTTTACAAATTTGGGGTGCCCTGTCAAGCTTCAACTTTTAAACGATAAACTTTCCACAAAAAAAAATATTTGTTGCTCATCGTCAGGGGATCGACTTTTCCTGATATACAAACTTTTAGATTTTTAGATTACCGTAAAATTTTTTCGACACTGAAAGGTTTAAGTCGTTGCTTAGCACGTTTCCTTAATTGAGCATCAATAGTAAAGTATACATTTATGAGCTATTTAAGTCGCCATATATACGTACATGCATTAGTATTTGCCATTTTAGAATTAATTTTTTCGCTTTATATTAAACTAATTTGAAATTTGATTAATTATCTTCCCTTCAGCATAAACAGACTTTTCGAATGATATACAGTGCCAGACAAAAGTATTGGCACAGAAAATTCGACCCAATGTATGCAAAGTTTTTTATTCTAATTAACGTAGGAATTTTTTATAAAAATATAGTTCATACTATGTACAAAGCCACTCAAAAATAAATCTCTAAACTTTTTGCAAAACGCAGGAAAATTCAATAAATTTGCATACTTATTTGCAACTTTACAACTAGATTTTTTTAGAAAAATTCCATGTATGCAGTTGTAACCCCACTCAATTTTAGTATACCAAAGTTCAAGTTTGAAGTTGCTAAAAAATCGCGTTGATTTTTGGCAATTTTTTCACGCAGTTTCTTCCTTACAAATTGTAGTTGCTGGGCGCCGCTGTGCGCCTGTGAACCTTTTCTGTTGTTGAAAGGGGGGTGGCTGCTTCTGTCGGCTTTTCTTGAGGATCGCTTTTGTGTATGCTTACAACGTAGATTTACCTACTACATATTACATATGTACATATTCATGTACATTGTGCGGAGTATCCGAGAACAAATTTCAACTCATCCATCCTTTTTTTATTTCAGGTTTACGAGGTGCATCTACAATGTCTGTTTTGTCATTCTGCTACTGCTCGTTGCTGCTTCGAATGTCTTGGCACGTCCGCAGCGGTATGCACATATTGCTGTTATCGAAAATGACGCATACGAAGAGTCCTTGCCCAATGCGCTGAGAAATCCTTTCTACAAGACGCCACGCGTACGTGAAGTGCTAGCCAAGTCAAGTTGGTTCGGACCAGGCGAGGAACCGGTAATTATAAATAGCTGCTTACAATTTTTAATTAAGTTTGAAGCATTCGGTAACATGGCAAATTGCTTGCTTATTTTGATTGCAGGTCTACGAACGGCAGGCGGAGAAAATACCACGCGCGGAGATCTACAATGTGCTCGCGCATGCTGGATTCATTAGTCGAAGAGGAAAATTAATTTGATTTGCAGAAGAAATACATAGATGTTTTTAAAGGGCCAGAGGAGCCTATCTACAAACATTTTTTTTTTTAATAATGTGAGAAAGAAGGATCTATAAAAAATAAATGCGGTCTTTTACTAAAAAGTTCATTGCACCTACGTGATTATAGCAAAAGAAAACTAAAAGTACGTGGCTTGGGCTATTACCGCTTCGATTCTAGTAATGCATTTTAAGGTGCACCTCAACTTTTTTTTTTTTTAAATGTCAGCTAGGCCACTCTGGCGCTCAAGGCCTCAGATGTAGTTTAAAACAAAATCACATAAACCTATTGAATTCATTTCAAAATAGCACTTTTTATTTGCTATACACATTTGAGGTTATTGCATCGGCGACGCACTACATATACATACACTAGATCGTAATTATGTATGTATGTATGTATGTGTGTACATTTGATTGCATTAGCGGCTATAGTTTTTAAAAACTAGTGCTGTTGTAAAAGTGCACCTTACATTTTTAAAAGGAAATTTTTTTGTAAATAATATTTCATTAACTGTTATGCTACGATACTCATTTATATGTCTAGCTTAAGGGTGCATTTGAATTTATGTAAATTAAAAATCGAAAAGAACACGAATATGTACGTAATTACATCAGATTTATTAAAAATATTTCATTGCAGTCATTAACTTTAAGTTTAAGTCCAGATGTAAATTAGCAAACGTTATTTCTATTGAAGCAAAATTTAGCTGTACATGAAGTAAACGTAATGAAAACTGCATTCGTATGCAATTCATCAAAAAAAAACAAAAACGTACACTTTTGACTTATTAATATTTTGCGAACAATCGCACTCCGTTTGCATCAGATTGTAGTAGTTTAATTTATGTAAAACTCATTTCAGTTAAATCAATTTTGATTCTAAAATTCTACTTCCAAGCTCGACGCTGCAATTCGTTTCAGCTGTGCTTCGTTGTCGCTCCGTTGCGGTACTGTCGCCGCCGCACTCATTTGCTCACCTTTAACTAGCAAACTCTTGCGCCTCTTTAACGCTGTGGCCTCGTCCACCATTTCCACATCTTCATCAATGGCTGAGGTGGAGTGATTGGCATAGCTCGCATTTGCATTTTTCGCTTCGCCCTCCTCATCATCATCATCGCTCTCGTCATCTGAGTCACTGCCGCCATGACCATTCATAAAAGCAGCACCAGCACCGCCGTTCAGCATTTTTCTCCTCTTGTACTTTGTCTTTGCTGTGTTGTTCAACGTCTCCGCTTCATCGGTGGTTTTATCTTCTTTCGCTACTAAATCAGCGGTTTTCAAGAAACATTTCACAAAATCGGCAGCTAGGAGATTTAGAGGCGGCATTGTGTGGGTGGACATGTCAATTAGCTGGAATAAAAAAAAAAATAACCAAAATATTGAAAATTGTTAAAAATGTTCTTTCCGATTACGAAATATTTTTTAAAAAGGCCCTTAATTATGTGCACTAGAATGGGTCGGGCCTAAAAAACAGTTAAAATCTATCCTAACCATACTTAACACTGCATATGTATACTGGGTGTCACAGACTAAAATGGAGCAAAACGTTTTTTATTGAAAAATTCAAATATCGATGGCTGAGTGGAAGATCGACCGATCTCGGCAGCCATTTCGAAAACGCTCTATTTCAAAAAACTTTTCAAGAACGCCCTCTATCAGCATATTTTCAATACATTTTGAAGTGAGATAGGGCGTTTTTGAACCGAATTTCGAGATAGGGTGTTTTTCAATTAAATTCTGAAGTAGGGCGTTCTTTAAAAGTTTTTTGATATAGAGCGTTTTCGAACTGGCTGCCGAGATAGGTCGATCTTCTACTTAACCATCGATATTTGAATTACCAATTCGAAGATGTTCTAGCTTTTGGCCGTATTACCGACTTCCGGAAAAGAGTTAAACAGACCGGAAGTCCATCCTTTTAAATGGGACATACCCACACTGAAAAAAGTATTGGCACAGAGAATTTTTCACAATATATGCAAACAAATTTTTTTCAATTTTTCCCGGCTAATTTTTTATAATAATATAGTTTATACCACAACAAAAAACAAAAAAATATACTTTCTAAAATTTGCGCAAAACTCAGGAAAGTTCAATAAAATTACATACAGATTTTCAACTTTTTAATCTGGTTTTTCGAATTTTTTCGAATATGTATGCAGATTTATAGCCACTACAATTTTAGTATCAAAAAGTGCAAGCTTGAAGTTGTTAAAAAATCGCGTTGATTTTTTAGAATTTTTTTGTCGAAGGTGCTTCGCATTTTTTTTTCATTAAAAGTATTTTCGAAATTTTTTTAATGGATTTCTTCCAAACGTGAAAAAAATTGCCAGAAATTAGCGGTAAATCCTAGCTACATTAAATTTGCACTTTATTGTACTAAAAATTTGCAAATCTGCATGCATTTTCATCGAACTTTCCTAAGTTTTGCATAGATTTTAGAAATTGTACTTTTATAAAAATGAGCGGAATAAATTTGTAATATAAATCTCTATATTTATTGTGAAAAATTCTCTGTACAATACTTTTTCCTGGCAGTACATATGTTTTTACTACAGATTTGTAATTTGTGGACACAAATACGGAAGGGTCTAATTGATTTTTTTTAGTAATTTTCGGTTTCAGCGGCCCAAAATCACGGGAATACACATTCATCCTAACTTTGCATGAAAAATTAAGTTTTGGTTTACAAATTTTTTTTTGTGCAAGTGTAATTGATATATTTATGTATCACTGCTTTCGGATTTTCTACCTAAAATTCAAGAATAATCCTTAAGGGTTTGGTTTATTCACAAAACATCTGAACATCTATGAAATAACTTTTTTTCAGAAACGAAATAAATAAAATTAGAAACCACCAAAATAGAGCACAACACCCGAAAAATTTCCTTTGGAGTCAAAATTTTCTGAAAGGAATTTTGTATGAAGGCGTGTGGAAAATTAAAAAAAAACGAATGATGCAGTTCGATTCCCCATACCCGAAATAGGGTGAAACCGACCTCTCCGGTCTTTTTTCTTTGGCTATAACAGTTTGATTAATTAGTTGTTAGTGATATGCTTATGATATCTCGATTCATTTGTATGCACATTAGGGTGGTCCAAAATTCTTGTGAAAAAGTATAGTCGGAATTTGTGTGCTCTCACCTACTAGGATTCATCTATACCGAAAAAAATATACCCCGATTTTTTATTTTGAAATCAAAAAATATTTAGAGATCGCTCAAAGTTTTCCACGTACTTTATATGGGAAAAACAACTTTTCGTAGGAATGGTAAAGATATCTTGAAAATCAAAATTTTTCTATCGGAAAACTCTAATCCTCTGCAGGAGATACCCAATAATAATATCTAATTGTTTATTCAACCATTTTTCCATAGTAACTATTATTTTTAAAGTCCATCAAAAACCCCGAAAAACTCCGAAAATGGTTATATAAACAATTGAGCATTACTATCGAAAGTCTCCTGAAAAGAACCTGAGTTTTTCAAAGTTTTCAAAGGACTGAGTTATTGATTTTCAAGAATTCTATACCATTTCTACGAAAAGTTGTGTTTTTCCCATATAAAATGCAAGGAAAACTTTGAGGGCTTTGAGCGATCTCTAAATACTTTTTGATTTCAAAATAAAAGATTTATAATTTTTTTCGATATAGAACAATCCTAGGGGGTGAGAGCAGTAAAATTCCGACTTTACTCTTTTTGGACCACCCTAATGTACATACATACATACATACATACATACGTATTTTTATAAATAGTCCATAAAGCACAGTTTTACAATCGATATTGCTCTTTGAGTTTTTTTAGCAATGTTTTAAATGAAAAAGTACACACGTGAACATTTATCAATCGGTGGAAAACTTATCGCTGGGGTCACTTACAAAAAATGCCACCAAGCGAAATTACGACAATAGAATTCGCGTCAATCGAAGGATATTTTTTTTATTGTTTTTTAGACGATAGATTATTAATAATTTTAAAACGCAATTCTAAGAAGTCAATAAGCGCAGACTTAAGCTCGGAACACTTTGACGACTGCAACTTCACGACGTAACGACAGCGACATCATTTTGTCGACAAATGTCGCCTTGAAGCCAGCTTCTTAAACATTTTGAAGACCTCAGCGACATAGCAAACAGCTGATTTTAAAGTTTGACATTTTGGTATATTTATTTCACAAATTGTGTATTTTTATTTAAGTAAATAAGAAAAACATGAACAATCAAGAATATGTGATTAATTTTGCGACAATTTAATTTTGCAGCACTACATCTACTCATTGTCGCCGGCAAAATTAGAAATAGATTTAATTTGGCGACGTCGACAATTGCAGTCCTGCAGTCAAGATGTCGTGCTGTCGTCAAAATAATTGGGTCCGTAAGAACGTGTGTATTTAAAATTTGACAGATGCTGCTTGTCGCTTGCTGTCGTCAAAGTGTTCCGAGCTATATGCGGCCTTTCCAACTGCTGCGTTCAGCCGAGCACTGGCGCTACATACATAAGCATGCATGCTTTGTGCAATCCACAAAATGAATGTAAACAAATCGACGCGATTTGCGGACGGATACCTGAGTGGCAAAATCACGCGCAATGAAAATAATTGAGAAAATAAAATACACAGTTCAACAAAATTTGCCCACATTTTATCTCAAAAACGGGACCGACCTCATCTTAGAGATTTTTCCAGCACGTCCAGTTTTTGAGAAAAAAAACTTTTGAAATTTGCGAAAATGGCAAATTTCAAGAAAAATAAATTTATAAAAAGACAGACAGACACTAAGGGCCGAATTCAAAGTGCTTAGTTAAACCATTGTTAACTTAACCACCAACTAGAGTTTAACTATGTATTTATGGAAATTCATATCGCCTGAAAATATACAAATTCTAAAGATCAATATTATTATAGTTGGGTATAAAGCACTGCGACCTTAAGATTTATTGTGCCCCCTTCAACATCAATGTTATTCTATACAAATTTGAAAAAAAAATATTATGTTATAAGAGTTTAATTATGGGGCCTGCTGATTTAAAGTTTTGTTAACTGAGCATTTTGAATATCAAAATCGATAGTTAAACTCTCGTCAATGGTTATCTACGCACTGTGAATTTGGCCCTTAGTGTCTGTCTGTCTTGTTAGTGAATTTCACTAGATTAGAGATTGTTCTAAAGTCGATAAAGTCGACTTTTCGTCGTCGATCGGTCGACTTCTAAAGCCGACTCTACAGACTCGATCGAAAAGTCGAAAGTCGACTTTGCAGTAAAGTCGAACAACCCTAACACAGACACACTGCGAAAAAGATAACAAGCACTTTAGTACAATGGGAAAAAATGCTGGGTTAGCCAATACAAAAACCCAGGAGCGAATGACATATGGCCGGTTCTCCTCCAGATATAACAGAGTATTCTGACCCCAATTAAAGCAAAGTCCTATCTTCCCATTCAACATGGATGGCAGGCCAAGCGATCATTATTTGAGTGGGAGCATCAGCGTCAGTGATCAGCAGTTTGGAGCAGTAGCAGCACAGGTGGAAAACCGTAAAAATAAATTTGGAGGATTTAAAATGTAATTCCACTATTTGGCAGCAATGCGGCCTGGGACCAAAGCCGAAGGTGGTACAGAGGTGGTCAAAAACTGACGAGGAGGTTTAGGGGTAGTATTATATGACCCTAGGCGGTGATCTTCATCTTAATGGTAATATGCTAAAGCATCCATGTGACCATTTTAAGGCCTTAATCTTTGTAATTCGTCCTATAGAATTTTGGCCATCGTACTTTTACCGGTTGACGTGATGGGGAAATGAATTTTACGCCGCTTCCCTTACATCGCTATGTTTGGCATGTTCGGTCCCGTCGTGATCTAAGCGTCGTACAAAAAAAATGTTCCTACCTACAGAAGTTTTGGAGAATGAAATTCTCTACAACTTTGGCATTTGAAGATGCCAATTATTTTCCACAGAAAATTGTTGAAAAATGGCGAAAACCGTGACAATTTAGAATAAAAAGTTGGTTCCTTTAAAACCTTATATGTATGTACAGATATAAAAAGTTGGAAATTAAGTCCTCTGAAATTTAGGGGCCAGACTGTGGATCCATGATCAACGTGTCAAGTAAAAGTAAACTGCATCAAAATAAAATTAAAATCCAGGTATAAGTCTGCTACCTTCGCGCCATTCGAAAATATATGGTGCTTCAAAAAAGAAAAAAAAGAAAATATATTAGAAATTGTTTGCACCTTGAGCGAACTTTGTGATCTCTTTTTTTCATACAATAAATAAATACATACATACACATATGTACACATGTATGTACGTGTATAAATTCGGTGATAGATAATTTTAAAAATACTTTAATCAGCTAATTAAATTTGTTTTGAAAGTGACAGACCAGCTGTTTTTGGTCAGGCTATAAATTATGAAATTTATAAATTATAAACTACACTTTCACATGCATAAATACATACTTAAATATATGAGCACGAAAATAAGTACGCGTGCAAGGAGATTTGGCAGCCACATTTGCGAAAGGGTCGAAGTTTGCGAGGCGATAGTGTCTGATAAGCCACTCCAAATAATTGATTACACACTTATTTTAGCATAACTATAAAAAATACTGAAATAGCGGACTTTATAGTTTTTAAAAATTTATTGATGTCTCAAAAATAAATATTTAAAACCAAAAATTATAAGCAAATATTGACTACTGCAAAGTGGAAGGATCTAAAGCCATTAAGAAGCAAGCAAGGCACGCGAGCGCAAAATTTTTACTTAATATATTTACGTAATTTTTTACATGAATTATTACATTCATTCGCAGCAAGCTTGTTGTAATGTCAAGCGATAGCAAACTCGCCGCAAAGCGATAATGATTCAGGAGAAAGATTTTGCACGCTTTGAGGAAAACACAGCCATTCGAATGTAAGTATGTATGTAAGTATGTTTGTAGGTAAGAAGCTGGTTAAAACTAGACGAAACGTGAAGTTGCTTGCGGAAGCTGCTACAAGGCGAGCGGAATGCGCGCTAACCCAACAACATGACGACTGATATGACGTTGACGTCGACGTCGACGTCGGTGTCAACCAGCTTGAATGTCGGTGAATGACACAACGCCTTGAGTTAGCTGCTGGGTGTGTAGCCACCACATGAGTAAATGCCGAGTATTTCGTGGAAAGTGGATTACTAATTTCCCTAAAAGTGCCCCAATTCAAGTACGAAACGGTAACAATAAACGGAGCAACTCGAATATACGCTGCTCTGGCGATATGTTCGTGTGTTCATATGACTGACTTAAGTGCATTAATTAATTTTCCAAATTGACTATCCACTTAAACACCCCAACCCCCCAACTATTCTCTCCGACCAGTTTAACTTTAGTCACTAAAGTTAAAGACACTCTTCCGACACATGCGAGGTGGGTGGCTGCGCACACAGCCACAGCCATATGAGTAATACCCATCTTTATTGATATTAAAACGAAAATGAAATGACAGTCATAAAATGCGTTTGACCTGCTATATAAATAATTAAGCACAAGCGCAACGCAACGCAACCAAGTCATGGACTGCAGCATTCAAATAGTTAGTTGGAATTGCAATTACAACGAGAAGGAGAACAAGAAGAGGAAATATCAAATAATAAATAATGTAATGAGTGCTAATTTCGCAGAAGATAGACGCTTGGCGAGCGCAAAAAAATACAGTACAACGCATACACGTACTTACTTATTTATATCCACAGCATTGAGCTGCTGAGGCGGTTTTATTGTATGCAAATAATTGCAACAATTAGGCGCGCAAGATATGAACCTACTGCCGCAACAACCGGCATCGTTGCTAGCGGCAGTTAAAGTTGGAATAAAGTGATCAGTAACGTGCCAGCGACGAAAAATAAACTCATCCAAAAATTTGTTGTACTTGTAACACAAAACTAGGAAAGGTATGCAGAAATTTTAGGCTGAATACAAATGGGGCAACTGCTGCAGCAACCTTAGTTAGGTTAGGTTAGGGTTCTCCACCGCGTGAAACCTGATAGGACAGTGGCCACTCAGTACACCTACAATAATTGAGAGATCCGGCTTCGCGAGCCTAAGGAGATCCTTAGACCGCCCCAGTCCACCCTCGACTAGAATGAAACATCCACAAGTTAGTCAAAGGAGCTCCCAGTCTCTCTTCTCTTGGCGATATTGCCTAAAGGGCGCCATCTCTGGCCAATTCATGAGCCGCACAGTTCCCTGCGATATCATGCCGTGCCATTGAAAGCAGGTGAAGGCATTTCTCAACAAACTTCGAGCCTATCGTCACTGAGTCCAAGGCTCTGATTGCCGCTTGGCTGTCTGAGGTGATTTTAACCTTTCTTACAGTCAGAGCGTCCAACAGCAGCCAATCGACTGCTTCCTTGAAAGCAGCAACTTTCGCCTGAGGAAGTTTAAATTTTAGGTTGCCGCAGAGCTCCCTAGAAAAGACTCCTCCACCCAATCTTCCGTCCCAACCGTGTAAAAGCTAGCTGGTGCCGGGCTAGACACGCACTGATCCAAGTTATCAGGGATGAAAACGAAGCTTCCGAAAACGCTAGTGTGTCAAGACTCCGAGTCAGTCAGGCAACCAATGCCCCTTAGTCTGACTGCCACACTTTCTACAGCGGCTCTACCTGCGATATCGACAGGTGCTATGTCAAGCATGACGTTAAGGGCCAGAGTGGGAATACTTTCAGCCGAACCCAAAACCCTTCGACGATTTCCTCCTTTGCCAAAGTTGATCTAGTTGTATTCAAGGTTGCCTTTGCTTTCCACTCTTGGGTGTCGATATATCTTCTTCGGTGCCCGTCGCCCATGAAAAATTGCCCTTATAAAATTAGGGTAATAATTTGAGATTTGATTTTCAATTGCATACTAAGCCCAAAATAGTAAATCTAAGAGTTATTTTTTGCTTCGTCGCTGGGCTGATATTACTGGTTGAGTTTACACTGAATCCTAGGTAGACAAAGTCCTTCACTACTTCAAAGCTATGACTGCCAACAGTGACGTGTTTACCAATGCGCGCAGACCCTTGGTATATTGCCACGAAGTACTTTGTCTTTTCCTCGATTATCGCTAGACCAACTTTTTGTTTCCTTCTCTAAGTTGTAAAATGCTCCGTCCTCAGCCTTGGTATTAAGGCCGACGGTGTCAAAGTCATCTACATACGTCAGCGGATTTTGGTTTCTTTGGGACGGTGGCGAGTCAGATTGCCTACTGGTATTACGCCTCCAAATCATAACCCTAACCAGCGAGACACCTCTACACATCCTCGCCGAGTGTGATGCAGTCTGCAGAAGACGTGAGAGAAGTTTATGCTCGATGTAGCCACAGCTTATGCACATTCACTCCCTAGCACCAAAGGTACTGTTGAACTTTCTCCGGAACTTGGGTTTAGATGAGGTATTAGGCGTGCTTTTGGAAATGCATACGTATCTGCGCTTAAAATTTGTATGGAGCTGTAAGCGACAAACTTCATTATATTGGATTGGGCAAAGTTCAATGAGATTTCAAATTTCGAGCCCGTATTTATCAGATTAAATTGCCAGCTCTTCGATGCCGGCTTCGCTGCCGCTCAGTGGATATTCCGGATAACCAGAAGAGTTAGAAAGACGATGAATTGATGGGAATGAATAGGTTGTCATCTAACGGAAAATGCCGGAGGAGGAAAGACTTTTCAATAACTTACAGCTCGATTCCGAGAAGTTTTTGAGCGATGCTAGTTTCCCGTTAGGACAGAACCAAGTTTACGCCAAATTTTCTACGGGAAACATAATCAAACGATGCAAAAAGGTCAGGTTAGTGTTATGCTTGAAAAAAGTTACCAAAAGTAAATTCTTTCGTCTCTCCTATTTACGCTGCCTGTTAATATTGCAAAATATTGCAAAAAATTTACGGAAGGCAACAAAATATGCTGCTCTTTATTGCATTATCGCATAAAAAAGGAGGAAGAAAACAATCACCGCGGCTGGGCAGCTGGGCAGCGTGCTGCCGCCGGCAAAGCAACGAAGTAAATAAACAGAATCAAATAAATAAATATATACTGCAACAACAAATATGCCAACACAAATACACTGGACATGCAAGTGGAGCATAAAAGTGTGATAAACAAGTGGCAAAAACATTTTACAGCACAGCAAAAGCAAAACAAAAGATTAAATAAAAAAGCACATTGATGACGGGACGTGCGAAAAAGTTGTAAACAATGGCAAAGAGGAAATAAAAAACGCTGCAGATAAACAATAAGGAGAAGAAAGAGTTCGAGAAAACGGAGATAAACGCAATGGCCATTGACTGGGCGGCAGCAAAAAAAAACAAGCGAATGCAGACACAGCCATCAGCGCCACTATGCAACTTAGCTCAGCCACTATGCAACAACACAGCGCATACGTTGTAGCTGCGGGTGCGATACTACTAACTGCACCTCAACCTCCTCACAGACTAAAGCAGATACCAGTGGCCAACGACGGAGAGGCAGACGAAGAAGCAGTGGCTCTGGTTCTGGCTCTGACTGCGGCTGCGGTTGTGGCTGTGGCTGTCACTACGACTGTGGCAGTTATCTCTGCTGTCGTGCTCGTTGTAGGTAGTCGCACTGGTCGTGCAAACAATGCGAACATCGGTGCTCGCATATAAATTGGGACGCATGCAGCAGAATGTCCGATAATTTGAATTTGTCATTCGCGCTCAGAACACAGAAAAGTCTAAACGCGGCGGCGGTACAACGTGGCGTATGCGGCATGCACGAGAAAGAAAATTGTTGAAGCAAAAGTAAACAAGTAAAAATACATACATACATACAACGGTGTTTGGTGCCGAAAAATAAAAAAAAATTGGCGAACAGAAGTAAACAAAAAACTATATAGAAAAATTTTAATCAAAAAGCAAAATAGGGAAAGCATTAAACGCCAAGCGGAAGAAAGTATTGCAAAACAAAGAACGAAAAAAGAGCAGAACGCGCAAACACATTAGTGAACAAAGAACTGTTTGTAAAGTTTAAAAAGTCGTTTAAAGTAAATATTCTTTTCATGCACACACATAGTTGAAAGCAGAGTGATTTTTTTTTTTGTGCAAACTCAGCACTAAAAGGATTAAATACATACAAGCACACGAACATACATTTGGAGCCACCAGCGAAATTCAAAAGCGCAAAACAAACATAATAAATCATAAATAACTGCAAATATTTAGCGGGGAAATGTTGCCGAAAGTGTTTCACAGTTTTGCCATTGTTGCACTGCTGCTTTTTACCCTAATGACAGCCAGCCAGTGTGGCCCGCTGCCAAAAGTGGACGAGGTAAGAGCGCTTAGAGGATAACGGAAATATTCACTCTCATTGCGAGAGTCGTGTCGAATGCCAGTCGTTTTTTGAGAGGCGAATCGTATCGAAAATTGCACGTCATTGCCTAAAATTTCCACTCGACTAGTGTATTAAAACGGAAAAACTTGGCAGCACTGTATAGTTTTCGACGATTTTGGTCGTTTACTTATTTCATTACGACAATAGACAATGCTACTGTTGTCGAGTCATACAATTTAGCCTAATTTACGACCTACGCAATGAGGCTGATTGTATTAAGCCTAAAGAGGCTTGCAGTATAACGAAAATAAATCGTTAGGATAGAGATTTCGTAATTTAATTTTAATTTTATTGCTTAGTTCGTTGAAAATAACTGAGATAAACAGGTATTTAGTAGGAAACAAAGAGCACATACTACTGAGGTTTCCGTAATGATTGCCTCATTGTAGTTGCCTCGTGTGTATTGAACAAGAAAATCAGGTTGCCTCAACACGTTGCTTCAACGGTTGTTCCGTGTGTAATCAGCATAATAACGTTCAAATAGAAGTAATAATTAGAACAGAAACTAATATAATTTTAGCGCCTGAAATAGTTTATAAATCGAAATGTAAAAATCGCTTGCCGGAAAAACAATTAGTCAAAGATAGATAAGAAGAAGAAGTACAAGTACACTCTTTACGACATTCGTCTCATCCTAAAGTCTATACAATGCTTAGAAGAACTCTTGAGTTTGGGGAGTGTATGACCTCATTTTTTCCCACAGTAAACCTACACCATTTCTCACGTCTTCTTGAAATGGTCCACACTCAAAGAATAGGTGCACTGGTGTACCTTTGGCTGAGTTTCTCTCAAAGCAATAGAGATCATTTGACCAAAGTATACTTATATGTACATATGTATACATATATGCATTAGCATATGCAATCCGCAGTGTCCTGTAAGGATAGCTAAGTTAATAATCTTAGTTTCTCCTTATGTATGTTAATTAGAAGCTGGCAATACTACCATTGTCATTTTTAGGGAAAATAACCAGTAGGACCACATTTTCTGCCTTAGAAAAGCTTCTCATTAAAACCATTTGCTATTCGGAAGCGCCAAAAAGTTGTGGGTCCCTGCATTTGTGTTATAACAAGATGGCGCACGCCACAATTTTGAGGAGAAGCTCGGTCAAGAACTTAGCAAAATTGTAAGAGCTAAAATATAATTACACCGGCATACAAAGAAAAGTGGTGTGTGCTTTTAACCAGACACACCTACCGCCATGTATTTCGACCCACACAATCCGATCTGAGGTCCGTTTAACTCGTACACCTCCTAAATTTTGAGTAAAAACGAAAAAAGTGGCGAAAAGTTCGCAATTTTCGCAATTTACTCGAAATTTTGAGGGTGTACGAGTCAAATGGACCTCAGATTTGGTAGGGGGGTCTGGGAAAAGCACACACCACTTTTTTGTACGCCAGTGCTATTAGTTTAAGATACATTTCCTTTGCGAAACGAGTGTTGTCATTGTGCATAAATGCTGGCTGGAGTTCTTATATATTATATATAAGATTATATCTGGCCTAGGACTGTCACTCCAGCAACACTCCCCAAAAACTCTTTGGGGAATTTGTATGCTGCTACAACAACAACAACCTCCTGGCCCTGTAACCGTCAAGAGTTGGGATGCAAAGGTACGTGCTATTTATTCAATAACAAAAAAGAAAGAGTGCAACAACCAGCCACCGCGCTATACTTCCTTCTCGAAACTCTAGGCTAACTGCAATTTAACTACACACATCGAACGCTATTTGTCCGGGTCCATAAAAAATTATGTCACCCCACTATATTTTTTTTTAGAAAAGTTCCCCACGGAAATTGCAGAGAAGATCGAATCAAAAGGCGTCAGTGTAATTAGAGACGAATAGAGAAGTCGATTAAGCCATGTCTGGCTGTCCGTCCGTCCGTCCGTCCGTCCGTCCGTGTACACGATAACTCTAGCAAGAATTGAGATACCTCAACGAAATTTGGTATGTAGGTTTCCGTTTATCCAAGGTAGGTTGGTATTGAAAATGGGCGAAATCGGACTGTAACCACGCCCACTTCCCATATAACGGTAGATTTCAGAAATACGAAAACTGCGATATTTTAGATTATTCACTCAAATTTGATATTTATAATAAGTTTTAGACGAAAAATAAGAATATTATAAATTTTTGGAAAATGGTAACCGCTGCACCAATTTCTTCCAAACTTGGCACAGTTGATGGCCTTGGTACAACCGAAAATTTTTAAAATCGGACGATAACCACGCCCACATCCCATATAACGGTAATTTAGAGAAATACAAAATGTTTGATAAATCAGTAAATATTAAATCTAATTTATTCAAAATTGAGGCTTGCAACAATTCTTTACCAAGAAATACATTTATGGTAAAATTTTGGAAAATGGGCGTGGCGCCGCCCACTTATGATCAGGTATATGTATCTCGGTAACCATTCTACCAATTTGTACCAAACTCGGTATGGTTATTGTGCTTGCCACATAGAAGCAAAACGTTGAAAATTATTGAAATCGGACTCAAATTAAGGCCGCTTTTCATATAACGGTAAATTTCAGAAATGCTTGAATTTCGAAATTTAAGGGCGCTAATTTACTCAAAATTTATACTAAAAACAATCCCTTGAAAAGAAGTAACATTGTTTGGAATATTGGAAAATAGGCGTGATATCGCCCACATATGACTATATAAGCTTATCTCATTATGTCTAACTGAACGTTCTATCGAAGATATTGAAAATAGGGGTAAAAGCACCCCGGCTTACAATATAGTGGTAGTTTTCGGAAAGATGGNAAATTTATACTAAAAACAATCCCTTGAAAAGAAGTAACATTGTTTGGAATATTGGAAAATAGGCGTGATATCGCCCACATATGACTATATAAGCTTATCTCATTATGTCTAACTGAACGTTCTATCGAAGATATTGAAAATAGGGGTAAAAGCACCCCGGCTTACAATATAGTGGTAGTTTTCGGAAAGATGGAAAACATATATTTAACACTTGCGCCGGGTATTTAATGTTCGACTCCGCCCGAACTTAGACTTTCTTACTTGTTAAATTTATATTTGTTTATATTAAATTTGTTAGTGCAACTGGTCAAAAACTAAGCGAGTCTATTATTTCTGCCACCAGTGTACATTAAAGTGGTCCAAAAATGTATGTAAAAAAAATAAGGTCGGATTTTTAATGTCGCCACCCCCTAGGATTGTTATATACCGAAAAAAAATATACCCCTATTTTTTTATTTTGAAATCAAAAAATATTGTGGGGGTGCTCAAAGCGCTCAAAGTTTTCCATGTATTTTATATGAAGAAA